>NW_027460727.1:0-37218 GCF_050947875.1 Dermacentor variabilis | reverse complement strand
ATCTTTTGGTAGACGCGGACGCAGTTTTCTGCAAAACCACGACTAGGCATGCAAATGGTGCTTTTAGGCAGAACGCGCGCGTGGATTTCTACCAAACGACGTGAAAGCATGCCGATGCTGCTCTTTTTAGCACCCGCACATGGATTTGTGCCAAAACGCGTTTTAGCATGCACATGCATCTTTTGGTAGACGCGGACGCAGTTTTCTGCAAAACCACACGATATGCATGCAAATGGTGCTTTTGGCAGAACGCGCGTGTGGATTTCTACCAAACGACGTGAAAAGCATGCCGATGCTGCTCTTTTTAGCACCCGCACATGGATTTGTGCCAAAACGCGTTTTAAGCATGCGCATGCATCTTTTGGTAGACGAGGACGCAGTTTTCTGCAAAACCACACGATATGCATGCAAATGGTGCTTTTGGCAGAACGCGCGCGTGGATTTCTACCAAACGACGTGAAAAGCATGCCGACGCTGCTCTTTTTAACATCCGCATATGGATTTGTGCCAAAACGCGTGTTAAGCATGCGCATGCATCTTTTGGTAGACGCGGACGCAGTTTTCTGCAAAACCACACGATATGCATGCAAATGGTGCTTTTGGCAGAACGCGCGCGTGGATTTCTACCAAACGACGTGAAAAGCATGCCGACGCTGCTCTTTTTAACATCCGCATATGGATTTGTGCCAAAACGCGTTTTAAGCATGCACATGCATCTTTTGGTAGACGCGGACGCACTTTTCTGCAAAACCACACGATATGCATGCAAATGGTGCTTTTGGCAGAACGCGCGTGTGGATTTCTACCAAACGACGTGAAAAGCATGCCGATGCTGCTCTTTTTAACATCCGCACATGGATTTGTGCCAAAGCGCGTTTTAAGCATGCGCATGCATCTTTTGGTAGACGCGGACGCAGTTTTCTGCAAAACCACACGATAGCATGCAAATGGTGCTTTTGGCAGAACGCGCGTGTGGATTTCTACCAAACGACGTGAAAAGCATGCCGATGCTGCTCTTTTTAGCACCCGCACATGGATTTGTGCCAAACGCGTTTTAAGCATGCGCATGCATCTTTGGTAGACGCGGACGCAGTTTTCTGCAAAACCACACGATATGCATGCAAATGGTGCTTTTGGCAGAACGCGCGTGTGGATTTCTACCAAACGACGTGAAAAGCATGCCGATGCTGCTCTTTTTAGCACCCGCACATGGATTTGTGCCAAAACGCGTTTTAGAGCATGCGCATGCATCTTTTGGTAGACGCGGACGCAGTTTTCTGCAAAACCACACGATATGCATGCAAATGGTGCTTTTGGCAGAACGCGCCTGTGGATTTCTACCAAACGACGTGAAAAGCATGCCGATGCTGCTCTTTTTAGCACCCGCACATGGATTTGTGCCAAAACGCGTTTTAAGCATGCGCATGCATCTTTTGGTAGACGCGGACGCAGTTTTCTGCAAAACCACACGATATGCATGCAAATGGTGCTTTTGGCAGAACGCGCGTGTGGATTTCTACCAAACGACGTGAAAAGCATGCCGATGCTGCTCTTTTTAACATCCGCACATGGATTTGTGCCAAAGCGCGTTTTAAGCATGCGCATGCATCTTTTGGTAGACGCGGACGCAGTTTTCTGCAAAACCACACAATAGGCATGCAAATGTGCTTTTGGCAGAACGCGCGTGTGGATTTCTACCAAACGACGTGAAAAGCATGCCGATGCTGCTCTTTTTAGCACCCGCACATGGATTTGTGCCAAAACGCGTTTTAAGCATGCGCATGCATCTTTTGTAGACGCGGACGCAGTTTTCTGCAAAACCACACGATATGCATGCACATGGTGCTTTTGGCAGAACGCGCGCGTGGATTTCTACCAAACGACGTGAAAAGCATGCCGATGCTGCTCTTTTTAACATCCGCACATGGATTTGTGCCAAAGCGCGTTTTAAGCATGCGCATGCATCTTTTGGTAGACGCGGACGCAGTTTTCTGCAAAACCACACGATAGGCATGCAAATGGTGCTTTTGGCAGAACGCGCGTGTGGATTTCTACCAAACGACGTGAAAAGCATGCCGATGCTGCTCTTTTTAGCACCCGCACATGGATTTGTGCCAAAACGCGTTTTAAGCATGCGCATGCATCTTTTGGTAGACGCGGACGCAGTTTTCTGCAAAACCACACGATATGCATGCAAATGGTGCTTTTGGCAGAACGCGCGCGTGGATTTCTACCAAACGACGTGAAAAGCATGCCGATGCTGCTCTTTTTAACATCCGCACATGGATTTGTGCCAAAACGCGTTTTAAGCATGCGCATGCATCTTTTGGTAGACGCGGACGGAGTTTTCTGCAAAACCACACGATAGGCATGCAAATGGTGCTTTTGGCAGAACGCGCGCGTGGATTTCTACCAAACGACGTGAAAAGCATGCCGATGCTGCTCTTTTTAGCACCCGCACATGGATTTGTGCCAAAACGCGTTTTTAGCATGCACATGCATCTTTTGGTAGACGCGGACGCAGTTTTCTGCAAAACCACACGATATGCATGCAAATGGTGCTTTTGGCAGAACGCGCGTGTGGATTTCTACCAAACGACGTGAAAAGCATGCCGATGCTGCTCTTTTAGCACCCGCACATGGATTTGTGCCAAAACGCGTTTTAAGCATGCGCATGCATCTTTTGGTAGACGCGGACGCAGTTTTCCGCAAAACCACACGATATGCATGCAAATGGTGCTTTTGGCAGAACGCGCGCGTGGATTTCTACCAAACGACGTGAAAAGCATGCCGACGCTGCTCTTTTTAACATCCGCATATGATTTGTGCCAAAACGCGTTTTAAGCATGCGCATGCATCTTTTGGTAGACGCGACGCAGTTTTCTGCAAAACCACACGATATGCATGCAAATGGTGCTTTTGGCAGAACGCGCGCGTGGATTTCTACCAAACGACGTGAAAAGCATGCCGATGCTGCTCTTTTTAACATCCGCACATGGATTTGTGCCAAAACGCGTTTTTAGCATGCACATGCATCTTTTGGTAGACGCGGACGCACTTTTTCTGCAAAACCACACGATATGCATGCAAATGGTGCTTTTGGCAGAACGCGCGTGTGGATTTCTACCAAACGACGTGAAAAGCATGCCGATGCTGCTCTTTTTAACATCCGCACATGGATTTGTGCCAAAGCGCGTTTTAAGCATGCGCATGCATCTTTTGGTAGACGCGGACGCAGTTTTCTGCAAAACCACACGATAGGCATGCAAATGGTGCTTTTGGCAGAACGCGCGTGTGGATTTCTACCAAACGACGTGAAAAGCATGCCGATGCTGCTCTTTTTAGCACCCGCACATGGATTTGTGCCAAAACGCGTTTTAAGCATGCGCATGCATCTTTTGGTAGACCGCGGACGCAGTTTTCTGCAAAACCACACGATAGGCATGCAAATGGTGCTTTTGGCAGAACGCGCGTGTGGATTTCCACCAAACGACGTGAAAAGCATGCCGATGCTGCTCTTTTTGCACCCGCACATGGATTTGTGCCAAAACGCGTTTTAAGCATGCGCATGCATCTTTTGGTAGACGCGGACGCAGTTTTCTGCAAAACCACACGATAGGCATGCAAATGGTGCTTTTGGCAGAACGCGCGCGTGGATTTCTACCAAACGACGTGAAAAGCATGCCGATGCTGCTCTTTTTAACATCCGCACATGGATTTGTGCCAAAGCGCGTTTTAAGCATGCGCATGCATCTTTTGGTAGACGCGGACGCAGTTTTCTGCAAAACCACACGATAGGCATGCAAATGGTGCTTTTGGCAGAACGCGCGTGTGGATTTCTACCAAACGACGTGAAAAGCATGCCGATGCTGCTCTTTTTAGCACCCGCACATGGATTTGTGCCAAAACGCGTTTTAAGCATGCGCATGCATCTTTTGGTAGACGCGGACGCAGTTTTATGCAAAACCACACGATAGGCATGCAAATGGTGCTTTTGGCAGAACGCGCGTGTGGATTTCTACCAAACGACGTGAAAAGCATGCCGATGCTGCTCTTTTAGCACCCGCACATGGATTTGTGCCAAAACGCGTTTTAAGCATGCGCATGCATCTTTTGGTAGACGCGGACGCAGTTTCTGCAAAACCACACGATATGCATGCAAATGGTGCTTTTGGCAGAACGCGCGCGTGGATTTCTACCAAACGACGTGAAAAGCATGCCGATGCTGCTCTTTTTAACATCCGCACATGGATTTGTGCCAAAACGCGTTTTTAGCATGCACATGCATCTTTTGGTAGACGCGGACGCAGTTTTCTGCAAAACCACACGATATGCATGCAAATCGGTGCTTTTGGCAGAACGCGCGTGTGGATTTCTACCAAACGACGTGAAAAGCATGCCGATGCTGCTCTTTTTAACATCCGCACATGCATTTGTGCCAAAGCGCGTTTTAAGCATGCGCATGCATCTTTTGGTAGACGCGGACGCAGTTTTCTGCAAAACCACACGATAGGCATGCAAATGGTGCTTTTGGCAGAACGCGCGTGTGGATTTCTACCAAACGACGTGAAAAGCATGCCGATGCTGACTCTTTTTAGCACCCGCACATGGATTTGTGCCAAAACGCGTTTTAAGCATGCGCATGCATCTTTTGGTAGACGCGGACGCAGTTTTCTGCAAAACCACACGATATGCATGCAAATGGTGCTTTTGGCAGAACGCGCGCGTGGATTTCTACCAAACGACGTGAAAAGCATGCCGATGCTGCTCTTTTTAACATCCGCACATGGATTTGTGCCAAAGCGCGTTTTAAGCATGCGCATGCATCTTTTGGTAGACGCGGACGCAGTTTTCTGCAAAACCACACGATATGCATGCAAATGGTGCTTTTGGCAGAACGCGCGCGTGGATTTCTACCAAACGACGTGAAAAGCATGCCGATGCTGCTCTTTTTAACATCCGCACATGGATTTGTGCCAAAGCGCGTTTTAAGCATGCGCATGCATCTTTTGGTAGACGCGGACGCAGTTTTCTGCAAAACCACACGATAGCATGCAAATGGTGCTTTTGGCAGAACGCGCGTGTGGATTTCTACCAAACGACGTGAAAAGCATGCCGATGCTGCTCTTTTTAGCACCCGCACATGGATTTGTGCAAAACGCGTTTTAAGCATGCGCATGCATCTTTTGGTAGACGCGGACGCAGTTTTCTGCAAAACCACACGATATGCATGCAAATGGTGCTTTTGGCAGAACACGCGCGTGGATTTCTACCAAACGACGTGAAAAGCATGCCGATGCTGCTCTTTTTAACATCCGCACATGGATTTGTGCCAAAACGCGTTTTAAGCATGCGCATGCATCTTTTGGTAGACGCGGACGCAGTTTTCTGCAAAACCACACGATATGCATGCAAATGGTGCTTTTGGCAGAACGCGCGCGTGGATTTCTACCAAACGACGTGAAAAGCATGCCGATGCTGCTCTTTTTAGCACCCGCACATGGATTTGTGCCAAAACGCGTTTTTAGCATGCACATGCATCTTTTGGTAGACGCGGACGCAGTTTTCTGCGAAACCACACGATATGCATGCAAATGGTGCTTTTGGCAGAACGCGCGTGTGGATTTCTACCAAACGACGTGAAAAGCATGCCGATGCTGCTCTTTTTAACATCCGCACATGGATTTGTGCCAAAGCGCGTTTTAAGCATGCGCATGCATCTTTTGGTAGACGCGGACGCAGTTTTCTGCAAAACCACACGATAGGCATGCAAATGGTGCTTTTGGCAGAACGCGCGTGTGGATTTCTACCAAACGACGTGAAAAGCATGCCGATGCTGCTCTTTTTAGCACCCGCACATGGATTTGTGCCAAAACGCGTTTTAAGCATGCGCATGCATCTTTGGTAGACGCGGACGCAGTTTTCTGCAAAACCACACGATATGCATGCAAATGGTGCTTTTGGCAGAACGCGCGCGTGGATTTCTACCAAACGACGTGAAAAGCATGCCGATGCTGCTCTTTTTAACATCCGCACATGGATTTGTGCCAAAGCGCGTTTTAAGCATGCGCATGCATCTTTTGGTAGACGCGGACGCAGTTTTCTGCAAAACCACACGATAGGCATGCAAATGGTGCTTTTGGCAGAACGCGCGTGTGGATTTCTACCAAACGACGTGAAAAGCATGCCGATGCTGCTCTTTTTAGCACCCGCACATGGATTTGTGCCAAAACGCGTTTTAAGCATGCGCATGCATCTTTTGGTAGACGCGGACGCAGTTTTCTGCAAAACCACACGATATGCATGCAAATGGTGCTTTTGGCAGAACGCGCGCGTGGATTTCTACCAAACGACGTGAAAAGCATGCCGATGCTGCTCTTTTTAACATCCGCACATGGATTTGTGCCAAAGCGCGTTTTAAGCATGCGCATGCATCTTTTGGTAGACGCGGACGCAGTTTTCTGCAAAACCACACGATAGGCATGCAAATGGTGCTTTTGGCAGAACGCGCGTGTGGATTTCTACCAAACGACGTGAAAAGCATGCCGATGCTGCTCTTTTAGCACCCGCACATGGATTTGTGCCAAAACGCGTTTTAAGCATGCGCATGCATCTTTTGGCAGACGCGGACGCAGTTTTCTGCAAAACCACACGATAGGCATGCAAATGGTGCTTTTGGCAGAACGCGCGTGTGGATTCTACCAAACGACGTGAAAAGCATGCCGATGCTGCTCTTTTTAGCACCCGCACATGGATTTGTGCCAAAACGCGTTTTAAGCATGCGCATGCATCTTTTGGTAGACGCGGACGCAGTTTTCTGCAAACCACACGATATGCATGCAAATGGTGCTTTTGGCAGAACGCGCGCGTGGATTTCTACCAAACGACGTGAAAAGCATGCCGATGCTGCTCTTTTTAGCACCCGCACATGGATTTGTGCCAAAACGCGTTTTAAGCATGCGCATGCATCTTTTGGTAGACGCGGACGCAGTTTTCTGCAAAACCACACGATAGGCATGCAAATGGTGCTTTTGGCAGAACGCGCGTGTGGATTTCTACCAAACGACGTGAAAAGCATGCCGATGCTGCTCTTTTTAACATCCGCACATGGATTTAGTGCCAAAGCGCGTTTTAAGCATGCGCATGCATCTTTTGGTAGACGCGGACGCAGTTTTCTGCAAAACCACACGATAGGCATGCAAATGGTGCTTTGGCAGAACGCGCGTGTGGATTTCTACCAAACGACGTGAAAAGCATGCCGATGCTGCTCTTTTTAGCACCCGCACATGGATTTGTGCCAAAACGCGTTTTAAGCATGCGCATGCATCTTTTGGTAGACGCGGACGCAGTTTTCTGCAAAACCACACGATATGCATGCAAATGGTGCTTTTGGCAGAACGCGCGCGTGGATTTCTACCAAACGACGTGAAAAGCATGCCGATGCTGCTCTTTTTAACATCCGCACATGGATTTGTGCCAAAGCGCGTTTTAAGCATGCGCATGCATCTTTTGGTAGACGCGGACGCAGTTTTCTGCAAAACCACACGATAGGCATGCAAATGGTGCTTTTGGCAGAACGCGCGTGTGGATTTCTACCAAACGACGTGAAAAGCATGCCGATGCTGCTCTTTTTAGCACCCGCACAGGGATTTGTGCCAAAACGCGTTTTAAGCATGCGCATGCATCTTTTGGTAGACGCGGACGCAGTTTTCTGCAAAACCACACGATATGCATGCAAATGGTGCTTTTGGCAGAACGCGCGCGTGGATTTCTACCAAACGACGTGAAAAGCATGCCGATGCTGCTCTTTTTAACATCCGCACATGGATTTGTGCCAAGCGCGTTTTAAGCATGCGCATGCATCTTTTGGTAGACGCGGACGCAGTTTTCTGCAAAACCACACGATAGGCATGCAAATGGTGCTTTTGGCAGAACGCGCGTGTGGATTTCTACCAAACGACGTGAAAAGCATGCCGATGCTGCTCTTTTTAGCACCCGCACATGGATTTGTGCCAAAACGCGTTTTAAGCATGCGCATGCATCTTTTGGCAGACGCGGACGCAGTTTCTGCAAAACCACACGATAGGCATGCAAATGGTGCTTTTGGCAGAACGCGCGTGTGGATTTCTACCAAACGACGTGAAAAGCATGCCGATGCTGCTCTTTTAGCACCCGCACATGGATTTGTGCCAAAACGCGTTTTAAGCATGCGCATGCATCTTTTGGTAGACGCGGACGCAGTTTTCTGCAAAACCACACGATATGCATGCAAATGGTGCTTTTGGCAGAACGCGCGCGTGGATTTCTACCAAACGACGTGAAAAGCATGCCGATGCTGCTCTTTTTAACATCCGCACATGGATTTGTGCCAAAACGCGTTTTTAGCATGCACATGCATCTTTTGGTAGACGCGGACGCAGTTTTCTGCAAAACCACACGATATGCATGCAAATGGTGCTTTTGGCAGAACGCGCGTGTGGATTTCTACCAAACGACGTGAAAAGCATGCCGATGCTGCTCTTTTTAGCACCCGCACATGGATTTGTGCCAAAACGCGTTTTAAGCATGCGCATGCATCTTTTGGTAGACGCGGACGCAGTTTCTGCAAAACCACACGATAGGCATGCAAATGGTGCTTTTGGCAGAACGCGCGTGTGTGATTTCTACCAAACGACGTGAAAAGCATGCCGATGCTGCTCTTTTTAGCACCCGCACATGGATTTGTGCCAAAACGCGTTTTAAGCATGCGCATGCATCTTTTGGTAGACCGCGGACGCAGTTTTCTGCAAAACCACACGATATGCATGCAAATGGTGCTTTTGGCAGAACGCGCGCGTGGATTTCTACCAAACGACGTGAAAAGCATGCCGATGCTGCTCTTTTTAACATCCGCACATGTATTTGTGCCAAAACGCGTTTTTAGCATGCACATGCATCTTTTGGTAGACGCGGACGCAGTTTTCTGCAAAACCACACGATATGCATGCAAGTGGTGCTTTTGGCAGAACGCGCGTGTGGATTTCTACCAAACGACGTGAAAAGCATGCCGATGCTGCTCTTTTTAACATCCGCACATGGATTTGTGCCAAAGCGCGTTTTAAGCATGCGCATGCATCTTTTGGTAGACGCGGACGCAGTTTTCTGCAAAACCACACGATAGGCATGCAAATGTGCTTTTGGCACAACGCGCGTGTGGATTTCTACCAAACGACGTGAAAAGCATGCCGATGCTACTCTTTTTAGCACCCGCACATGATTTGTGCCAAAACGCGTTTTAAGCATGCGCATGCATCTTTTGGTAGACGCGGACGCAGTTTTCTGCAAAACCACACGATATGCATGCAAATGGTGCTTTTGGCAGAACGCGCGCGTGGATTTCTACCAAACGACGTGAAAAGCATGCCGATGCTGCTCTTTTTAACATCCGCACATGGATTTGTGCCAAAGCGCGTTTTAAGCATGCGCATGCATCTTTTGGTAGACGCGGACGCAGTTTTCTGCAAAACCACACGATAGGCATGCAAATGGTGCTTTTGGCAGAACGCGCGTGTGGATTTCTACCAAACGACGTGAAAAGCATGCCGATGCTGCTCTTTTTAGCACCCGCACATGGATTGTGCCAAAACGCGTTTTAAGCATGCGCATGCATCTTTTGCGTAAGACGCGGACGCAGTTTTCTGCAAAACCACACGATAGCATGCAAATGGTGCTTTTGGCAGAACGCGCGTGTGGATTTCTACCAAACGACGTGAAAAGCATGCCGATGCTGCTCTTTTTAGCACCCGCACATGGATTTGTGCCAAAACGCGTTTTAAGCATGCGCATGCATCTTTGGTAGACGTGGACGCAGTTTTCTGCAAAACCACACGATATGCATGCAAATGGTGCTTTTGCAGAACGCGCGCGTGGATTTCTACCAAACGACGTGAAAAGCATGCCGATGCTGCTCTTTTTAACATCCGCACATGGATTTGTGCCAAAACGCGTTTTTAGCATGCACATGCATCTTTTGGTAGACGCGGACGCAGTTTTCTGCAAAACCACACGATATGCATGCAAATGGTGCTTTTGGCAGAACGCGCGTGTGGATTTCTACCAAACGACGTGAAAAGCATGCCGATGCTGCTCTTTTTAACATCCGCACATGGATTTGTGCCAAAGCGCGTTTTAAGCATGCGCATGCATCTTTTGGTAGACGCGGACGCAGTTTTCTGCAAAACCACACGATAGGCATGCAAATGGTGCTTTTGGCAGAACGCGCGTGTGGATTTCTACCAAACGACGTGAAAAGCATGCCGATGCTGCTCTTTTTAGCACCCGCACATGGATTTGTGCCAAAACGCGTTTTAAGCATGCGCATGCATATTTTGGTAGACGCGGACGCAGTTTTCTGCAAAACCACACGATATGCATGCAAATGGTGCTTTTGGCAGAACGCGCGCGTGGATTTCTACCAAACGACGTGAAAAGCATGCCGATGCTGCTCTTTTTAACATCCGCACATGGATTTGTGCCAAAACGCGTTTTTAGCATGCACATGCATCTTTTGGTAGACGCGGACGCAGTTTTCTGCAAAACCACACGATATGCATGCAAATGGTGCTTTTGGCAGAACGCGCGTGTGGATTTCTACCAAACGACGTGAAAAGCATGCCGATGCTGCTCTTTTTAACATCCGCACATGGATTTGTGCCAAAGCGCGTTTTAAGCATGCGCATGCATCTTTTGGTAGACGCGGACGCAGTTTTCTGCAAAACCACACGATAGGCATGCAAATGGTGCTTTTGGCAGAACGCGCGTGTGGATTTCTACCAAACGACGTGAAAAGCATGCCGATGCTGCTCTTTTTAGCACCCGCACATGGATTTGTGCCAAAACGCGTTTTAAGCATGCGCATGCATCTTTTGGTAGACGCGGACGCAGTTCTCTGCAAAACCACACGATATGCATGCAAATGGTGCTTTTGGCAGAACGCGCGCGTGGATTTCTACCAAACGACGTGAAAAGCATGCCGATGCTGCTCTTTTTAACATCCGCACATGGATTTGTGCCAAAGCGCGTTTTAAGCATGCGCATGCATCTTTTGGTAGACGCGGACGCAGTTTTCTGCAAAACCACACGATAGGCATGCAAATGGTGCTTTTGGCAGAACGCGCGTGTGGATTTCTACCAAACGACGTGAAAAGCATGCCGATGCTGCTCTTTTTAGCACCCGCACATGGATTTGTGCCAAAACGCGTTTTAAGCATGCGCATGCATCTTTTGGTAGACGCGGACGCAGTTTTCTGCAAAACCACACGATAGGCATGCAAATGGTGCTTTTGACAGAACGCGCGTGTGGATTTCTACCAAACGACGTGAAAAGCATGCCGATGCTGCTCTTTTTAGCACCCGCACATGGATTTGTGCCAAAACGCATTTTAAGCATGCGCATGCATCTTTTGGTAGACGCGGACGCAGTTTTCTGCAAAACCACACGATATGCATGCAAATGGTGCTTTTGGCAGAACGCGCGCGTGGATTTCTACCAAACGACGTGAAAAGCATGCCGATGCTGCTCTTTTTAGCACCCGCACATGGATTTGTGCCAAAACGCGTTTTAAGCATGCGCATGCATCTTTTGGCAGACGCGGACGCAGTTTTCTGCAAAACCACACGATAGGCATGCAAATGGTGCTTTTGGCAGAACGCGCGTGTGGATTTCTACCAAACGACGTGAAAAGCATGCCGATGCTGCTCTTTTTAGCACCCGCACATGGATTTGTGCCAAAACGCGTTTTAAGCATGCGCATGCATCTTTTGGTAGACGCGGACGCAGTTTTCTGCAAAACCACACGATATGCATGCAAATGGTGCTTTTGGCAGAACGCGCGCGTGGATTTCTACCAAACGACGTGAAAAGCATGCCGATGCTGCTCTTTTTAACATCCGCACATGGATTTGTGCCAAAACGCGTTTTTAGCATGCACATGCATCTTTTGGTAGACGCGGACGCAGTTTTCTGCAAAACCACACGATATGCATGCAAATGGTGCTTTTGGCAGAACGCGCGTGTGGATTTCTACCAAACGACGTGAAAAGCATGCCGATGCTGCTCTTTTTAGCACCCGCACATGGATTTGTGCCAAAACGCGTTTTAAGCATGCGCATGCATCTTTTGGTAGACGCGGACGCAGTTTTCTGCAAAACCACACGATAGGCATGCAAATGGTGCTTTTGGCAGAACGCGCGTGTGGATTTCTACCAAACGACGTGAAAAGCATGCCGATGCTGCTCTTTTTAGCACCCGCACATGGATTTGTGCCAAAACGCGTTTTAAGCATGCGCATGCATCTTTTGGTAGACGCGGACGCAGTTTTCTGCAAAACCACACGATATGCATGCAAATGGTGCTTTTGGCAGAACGCGCGCGTGGATTTCTACCAAACGACGTGAAAAGCATGCCGATGCTGCTCTTTTTAACATCCGCACATGTATTTGTGCCAAAACGCGTTTTTAGCATGCACATGCATCTTTTGGTAGACGCGGACGCAGTTTTCTGCAAAACCACACGATATGCATGCAAGTGGTGCTTTTGGCAGAACGCGCGTGTGGATTTCTACCAAACGACGTGAAAAGCATGCCGATGCTGCTCTTTTTAACATCCGCACATGGATTTGTGCCAAAGCGCGTTTTAAGCATGCGCATGCATCTTTTGGTAGACGCGGACGCAGTTTTCTGCAAAACCACACGATAGGCATGCAAATGGTGCTTTTGGCACAACGCGCGTGTGGATTTCTACCAAACGACGTGAAAAGCATGCCGATGCTACTCTTTTTAGCACCCGCACATGGATTTGTGCCAAAACGCGTTTTAAGCATGCGCATGCATCTTTTGGTAGACGCGGACGCAGTTTTCTGCAAAACCACACGATATGCATGCAAATGGTGCTTTTGGCAGAACGCGCGCGTGGATTTCTACCAAACGACGTGAAAAGCATGCCGATGCTGCTCTTTTTAACATCCGCACATGGATTTGTGCCAAAGCGCGTTTTAAGCATGCGCATGCATCTTTTGGTAGACGCGGACGCAGTTTTCTGCAAAACCACACGATAGGCATGCAAATGGTGCTTTTGGCAGAACGCGCGTGTGGATTTCTACCAAACGACGTGAAAAGCATGCCGATGCTGCTCTTTTTAGCACCCGCACATGGATTTGTGCCAAAACGCGTTTTAAGCATGCGCATGCATCTTTTGGTAGACGCGGACGCAGTTTTCTGCAAAACCACACGATAGGCATGCAAATGGTGCTTTTGGCAGAACGCGCGTGTGGATTTCTACCAAACGACGTGAAAAGCATGCCGATGCTGCTCTTTTTAGCACCCGCACATGGATTTGTGCCAAAACGCGTTTTAAGCATGCGCATGCATCTTTTGGTAGACGTGGACGCAGTTTTCTGCAAAACCACACGATATGCATGCAAATGGTGCTTTTGGCAGAACGCGCGCGTGGATTTCTACCAAACGACGTGAAAAGCATGCCGATGCTGCTCTTTTTAACATCCGCACATGGATTTGTGCCAAAACGCGTTTTTAGCATGCACATGCATCTTTTGGTAGACGCGGACGCAGTTTTCTGCAAAACCACACGATATGCATGCAAATGGTGCTTTTGGCAGAACGCGCGTGTGGATTTCTACCAAACGACGTGAAAAGCATGCCGATGCTGCTCTTTTTAACATCCGCACATGGATTTGTGCCAAAGCGAGTTTTAAGCATGCGCATGCATCTTTTGGTAGACGCGGACGCAGTTTTCTGCAAAACCACACGATAGGCATGCAAATGGTGCTTTTGCAGAACGCGCGTGTGGATTTCTACCAAACGACGTGAAAAGCATGCCGATGCTGCTCTTTTTAGCACCCGCACATGGATTTGTGCCAAAACGCGTTTTAAGCATGCGCATGCATATTTTGGTAGACGCGGACGCAGTTTTCTGCAAAACCACACGATATGCATGCAAATGGTGCTTTTGGCAGAACGCGCGCGTGGATTTCTACCAAACGACGTGAAAAGCATGCCGATGCTGCTCTTTTTAACATCCGCACATGGATTTGTGCCAAAACGCGTTTTTAGCATGCACATGCATCTTTTGGTAGACGCGGACGCAGTTTTCTGCAAAACCACACGATATGCATGCAAATGGTGCTTTTGGCAGAACGCGCGTGTGGATTTCTACCAAACGACGTGAAAAGCATGCCGATGCTGCTCTTTTTAACATCCGCACATGGATTTGTGCCAAAGCGCGTTTTAAGCATGCGCATGCATCTTTTGGTAGACGCGGACGCAGTTTTCTGCAAAACCACACGATAGGCATGCAAATGGTGCTTTTGGCAGAACGCGCGTGTGGATTTCTACCAAACGACGTGAAAAGCATGCCGATGCTGCTCTTTTTAGCACCCGCACATGGATTTGTGCCAAAAACGCGTTTTAAGCATGCGCATGCATCTTTTGGTAGACGCGGACGCAGTTCTCTGCAAAACCACACGATATGCATGCAAATGGTGCTTTTGGCAGAACGCGCGCGTGGATTTCTACCAAACGACGTGAAAAGCATGCCGATGCTGCTCTTTTTAACATCCGCACATGGATTTGTGCCAAAGCGCGTTTTAAGCATGCGCATGCATCTTTTGGTAGACGCGGACGCAGTTTTCTGCAAAACCACACGATAGGCATGCAAATGGTGCTTTTGGCAGAACGCGCGTGTGGATTTCTACCAAACGACGTGAAAAGCATGCCGATGCTGCTCTTTTTAGCACCCGCACATGGATTTGTGCCAAAACGCGTTTTAAGCATGCGCATGCATCTTTTGGTAGACGCGGACGCAGTTTTCTGCAAAACCACACGATAGGCATGCAAATGGTGCTTTTGACAGAACGCGCGTGTGGATTTCTACCAAACGACGTGAAAAGCATGCCGATGCTGCTCTTTTTAGCACCCGCACATGGATTTGTGCCAAAACGCGTTTTAAGCATGCGCATGCATCTTTTGGTAGACGCGGACGCAGTTTTCTGCAAAACCACACGATATGCATGCAAATGGTGCTTTTGGCAGAACGCGCGCGTGGATTTCTACCAAACGACGTGAAAAGCATGCCGATGCTGCTCTTTTTAACATCCGCACATGGATTTGTGCCAAAACGCGTTTTTAGCATGCACATGCATCTTTTGGTAGACGCGGCCGCAGTTTTCTGCAAAACCACACGATATGCATGCAAATGGTGCTTTTGGCAGAACGCGCGTGTGGATTTCTACCAAACGACGTGAAAAGCATGCCGATGCTGCTCTTTTTAACATCCGTACATGGATTTGTGCCAAAGCGCGTTTTAAGCATGCGCATGCATCTTTTGGTAGACGCGGACGCAGTTTTCTGCAAAACCACACGATAGGCATGCAAATGGTGCTTTTGGCAGAACGCGCGTGTGGATTTCTACCAAACGACGTGAAAAGCATGCCGATGCTACTCTTTTTAGCACCCGCACATGGATTTGTGCCAAAACGCGTTTTAAGCATGCGCATGCATCTTTTGGTAGACGCGGACGCAGTTTTCTGCAAAACCACACGATAGGCATGCAAATGGTGCTTTTGGCAGAACGCGCGTGGATTTCTACCAAACGACGTGAAAAGCATGCCGATGCTGCTCTTTTTAGCACCCGCACATGGATTTGTGCCAAAACGCGTTTTAAGCATGCGCATGCATCTTTTGGTAGACGCGGACGCAGTTTTCTGCAAAACCACACGATAGGCATGCAAATGGTGCTTTTGGCAGAACGCGCGTGTGGATTTCTACCAAACGACGTGAAAAGCATGCCGATGCTGCTCTTTTTAGCACCCGCACATGGATTTGTGCCAAAACGCGTTTTAAGCATGCGCATGCATCTTTTGGTAGACGCGGACGCAGTTTTCTGCAAAACCACACGATATGCATGCAAATGGTGCTTTTGGCAGAACGCGCGCGTGGATTTCTACCAAACGACGTGAAAAGCATGCCGATGCTGCTCTTTTTAACATCCGCACATGGATTTGTGCCAAAACGCGTTTTAGCATGCACATGCATCTCTTGGTAGGCGCGGACGCAGTTTTCTGCAAAACCACACGATATGCATGCAAATGGTGCTTTTGGCAGAACGCGCGTGTGGATTTCTACCAAACGACGTGAAAAGCATGCCGATGCTGCTCTTTTTAACATCCGCACATGGATTTGTGCCAAAGCGCGTTTTAAGCATGCGCATGCATCTTTTGGTAGACGCGGACGCAGTTTTCTGCAAAACCACACGATAGGCATGCAAATGGTGCTTTTGGCAGAACGCGCGTGTGGATTTCTAACAAACGACGTGAAAAGCATGCCGATGCTGCTCTTTTTAGCACCCGCACATGGATTTGTGCCAAAACGCGTTTTAAGCATGCGCATGCATCTTTTGGTAGACGCGGACGCAGTTTTCTGCAAAACCACACGATATGCATGCAAATGGTGCTTTTGGCAGAACGCGCGCGTGGATTTCTACCAAACGACGTGAAAAGCATGCCGATGCTGCTCTTTTTAACATCCGCACATGGATTTGTGCCAAAGCGCGTTTTAAGCATGCGCATGCATCTTTTGGTAGACGCGGACGCAGTTTTCTGCAAAACCACACGATAGGCATGCAAATGGTGCTTTTGGCAGAACGCGCGTGTGGATTTCTACCAAACGACGTGAAAAGCATGCCGATGCTGCTCTTTTTAGCACCCGCACATGGATTTGTGCCAAAACGCGTTTTAAGCATGCGCATGCATCTTTTGGTAGACGCGGACGCAGTTCTCTGCAAAACCACACGATATGCATGCAAATGGTGCTTTTGGCAGAACGCGCGCGTGGATTTCTACCAAACGACGTGAAAAGCATGCCGATGCTGCTCTTTTTAACATCCGCACATGGATTTGTGCCAAAGCGCGTTTTAAGCATGCGCATGCATCTTTTGGTAGACGCGGACGCAGTTTTCTGCAAAACCACACGATAGGCATGCAAATGGTGCTTTTGGCAGAACGCGCGTGTGGATTTCTACCAAACGACGTGAAAAGCATGCCGATGCTGCTCTTTTTAGCACCCGCACATGGATTTGTGCCAAAACGCGTTTTAAGCATGCGCATGCATCTTTTGGTAGACGCGGACGCAGTTTTCTGCAAAACCACACGATAGGCATGCAAATGGTGCTTTTGACAGAACGCGCGTGTGGATTTCTACCAAACGACGTGAAAAGCATGCCGATGCTGCTCTTTTTAGCACCCGCACATGGATTTGTGCCAAAACGCGTTTTAAGCATGCGCATGCATCTTTTGGTAGACGCGGACGCAGTTTTCTGCAAAACCACACGATATGCATGCAAATGGTGCTTTTGGCAGAACGCGCGCGTGGATTTCTACCAAACGACGTGAAAAGCATGCCGATGCTGCTCTTTTTAACATCCGCACATGGATTTGTGCCAAAACGCGTTTTTAGCATGCACATGCATCTTTTGGTAGACGCGGCCGCAGTTTTCTGCAAAACCACACGATATGCATGCAAATGGTGCTTTTGGCAGAACGCGCGTGTGGATTTCTACCAAACGACGTGAAAAGCATGCCGATGCTGCTCTTTTTAACATCCGTACATGGATTTGTGCCAAAGCGCGTTTTAAGCATGCGCATGCATCTTTTGGTAGACGCGGACGCAGTTTTCTGCAAAACCACACGATAGGCATGCAAATGGTGCTTTTGGCAGAACGCGCGTGTGGATTTCTACCAAACGACGTGAAAAGCATGCCGATGCTACTCTTTTTAGCACCCGCACATGGATTTGTGCCAAAACGCGTTTTAAGCATGCGCATGCATCTTTTGGTAGACGCGGACGCAGTTTTCTGCAAAACCACACGATATGCATGCAAATGGTGCTTTTGGCAGAACGCGCGCGTGGATTTCTACCAAACGACGTGAAAAGCATGCCGATGCTGCTCTTTTTAACATCCGCACATGGATTTGTGCCAAAGCGCGTTTTAAGCATGCGCATGCATCTTTTGGTAGACGCGGACGCAGTTTTCTGCAAAACCACACGATAGGCATGCAAATGGTGCTTTTGGCAGAACGCGCGTGTGGATTTCTACCAAACGACGTGAAAAGCATGCCGATGCTGCTCTTTTTAGCACCCGCACATGGATTTGTGCCAAAACGCGTTTTAAGCATGCGCATGCATCTTTTGGTAGACGCGGACGCAGTTTTCTGCAAAACCACACGATAGGCATGCAAATGGTGCTTTTGGCAGAACGCGCGTGTGGATTTCTACCAAACGACGTGAAAAGCATGCCGATGCTGCTCTTTTTAGCACCCGCACATGGATTTGTGCCAAAACGCGTTTTAAGCATGCGCATGCATCTTTTGGTAGACGCGGACGCAGTTTTCTGCAAAACCACACGATATGCATGCAAATGGTGCTTTTGGCAGAACGCGCGCGTGGATTTCTACCAAACGACGTGAAAAGCATGCCGATGCTGCTCTTTTTAACATCCGCACATGGATTTGTGCCAAAACGCGTTTTTAGCATGCACATGCATCTTTTGGTAGACGCGGACGCAGTTTTCTGCAAAACCACACGATATGCATGCAAATGGTGCTTTTGGCAGAACGCGCGTGTGGATTTCTACCAAACGACGTGAAAAGCATGCCGATGCTGCTCTTTTTAACATCCGCACATGGATTTGTGCCAAAGCGCGTTTTAAGCATGCGCATGCATCTTTTGGTAGACGCGGACGCAGTTTTCTGCAAAACCACACGATAGGCATGCAAATGGTGCTTTTGGCAGAACGCGCGTGTGGATTTCTACCAAACGACGTGAAAAGCATGCCGATGCTGCTCTTTTTAGCACCCGCACATGGATTTGTGCCAAAACGCGTTTTAAGCATGCGCATGCATCTTTTGGTAGACGCGGACGCAGTTTTCTGCAAAACCACACGATATGCATGCAAATGGTGCTTTTGGCAGAACGCGCGCGTGGATTTCTACCAAACGACGTGAAAAGCATGCCGATGCTGCTCTTTTTAACATCCGCACATGGATTTGTGCCAAAGCGCGTTTTAAGCATGCGCATGCATCTTTTGGTAGACGCGGACGCAGTTTTCTGCAAAACCACACGATAGGCATGCACATGGTGCTTTTGGCAGAACGCGCGTGTGGATTTCTACCAAACGACGTGAAAAGCATGCCGATGCTGCTCTTTTTAGCACCCGCACATGGATTTGTGCCAAAACGCGTTTTAAGCATGCGCATGCATCTTTTGGTAGACGCAGACGCAGTTTTCTGCAAAACCACACGATATGCATGCAAATGGTGCTTTTGGCAGAACGCGCGCGTGGATTTCTACCAAACGACGTGAAAAGCATGCCGATGCTGCTCTTTTTAACATCCGCACATGGATTTGTGCCAAAACGCGTTTTAAGCATGCGCATGCATCTTTTGGTAGACGCGGACGCAGTTTTCTGCAAAACTACACGATAGGCATGCAAATGGTGCTTTTGGCAGAACGCGCGCGTGGATTTCTACCAAACGACGTGAAAAGCATGCCGATGCTGCTCTTTTTAGCACCCGCACATGGATTTGTGCCAAAACGCGTTTTTAGCATGCACATGCATCTTTTGGTAGACGCGGACGCAGTTTTCTGCAAAACCACACGATATGCATGCAAATGGTGCTTTTGGCAGAACGCGCGTGTGGATTTCTACCAAACGACGTGAAAAGCATGCCGATGCTGCTCTTTTTAACATCCGCACATGGATTTGTGCCAAAGCGCGTTTTAAGCATGCGCATGCATCTTTTGGTAGACGCGGACGCAGTTTTCTGCAAAACCACACGTTAGGCATGCAAATGGTGCTTTTGGCAGAACGCGCGTGTGGATTTCTACCAAACGACGTGAAAAGCATGCCGATGCTGCTCTTTTTAGCACCCGCACATGGATTTGTGCCAAAACGCGTTTTAAGCATGCGCATGCATCTTTTGGTAGACGCGGACGCAGTTTTCTGCAAAACCACACGATATGCATGCAAATGGTGCTTTTGGCAGAACGCGCGCGTGGATTTCTACCAAACGACGTGAAAAGCATGCCGATGCTGCTCTTTTTAACATCCGCACATGGATTTGTGCCAAAGCGCGTTTTAAGCATGCGCATGCATCTTTTGGTAGACGCGGACGCAGTTTTCTGCAAAACCACACGATAGGCATGCAAATGGTGCTTTTGGCAGAACGCGCGTGTGGATTTCTACCAAACGACGTGAAAAGCATGCCGACGCTGCTCTTTTTAACATCCGCATATGGATTTGTGCCAAAGCGCGTTTTAAGCATGCGCATGCATCTTTTGGTAGATGCGGACGCAGTTTTCTGCAAAACCACACGATATGCATGCAAATGGTGCTTTTGGCAGAACGCGCGTGTGGATTTCTACCAAACGACGTGAAAAGCATGCCGATGCTGCTCTTTTTAGCACCCGCACATGGATTTGTGCCAAAACGCGTTTTAAGCATGCGCATGCATCTTTTGGTAGACGCGGACGCAGTTTTCTGCAAAACCACACGATATGCATGCAAATGGTGCTTTTGGCAGAACGCGCGTGTGGATTTCTACCAAACGACGTGAAAAGCATGCCGATGCTGCTCTTTTTAGCACCCGCACATGGATTTGTGCCAAAACGCGTTTTAAGCATGCGCATGCATCTTTTGGTAGACGCGGACGCAGTTTTCTGCAAAACCACACGATATGCATGCAAATGGTGCTTTTGGCAGAACGCGCGCGTGGATTTCTACCAAACGACGTGAAAAGCATGCCGATGCTGCTCTTTTTAACATCCGCACATGGATTTGTGCCAAAACGCGTTTTTAGCATGCACATGCATCTTTTGGTAGACGCGGACGCAGTTTTCTGCAAAACCACACGATATGCATGCAAATGGTGCTTTTGGCAGAACGCGCGTGTGGATTTCTACCAAACGACGTGAAAAGCATGCCGATGCTGCTCTTTTTAACATCCGCACATGGATTTGTGCCAAAGCGCGTTTTAAGCATGCGCATGCATCTTTTGGTTGACGCGGACGCAGTTTTCTGCAAAACCACACGATAGGCATGCAAATGGTGCTTTTGGCAGAACGCGCGTGTGGATTTCTACCAAACGACGTGAAAAGCATGCCGATGCTGCTCTTTTTAGCACCCGCAATTGGATTTGTGCCAAAACGCGTTTTAAGCATGCGCATGCATCTTTTGGTAGACGCGGACGCAGTTTTCTGCAAAACCACACGATATGCATGCAAATGGTGCTTTTGGCAGAACGCGCGTGTGGATTTCTACCAAACGACGTGAAAAGCATGCCGATGCTGCTCTTTTTAACATCCGCACATGGATTTGTGCCAAAGCGCGTTTTAAGCATGCGCATGCATCTTTTGGTAGACGCGGACGCAGTTTTCTGCAAAACCACACGATATGCATGCAAATGGTGCTTTTGGCAGAACGCGCGCGTGGATTTCTACCAAACGACGTGAAAAGCATGCCGATGCTGCTCTTTTTAACATCCGCACATGGATTTGTGCCAAAGCGCGTTTTAAGCATGCGCATGCATCTTTTGGTAGACGCGGACGCAGTTTTCTGCAAAACCACACGATAGGCATGCAAATGGTGCTTTTGGCAGAACGCGCGTGTGGATTTCTACCAAACGACGTGAAAAGCATGCCGATGCTGCTCTTTTTAGCACCCGCACATGGATTTGTGCCAAAACGCGTTTTAAGCATGCGCATGCATCTTTTGGTAGACGCGGACGCAGTTTTCTGCAAAACCACACGATATGCATGCAAATGGTGCTTTTGGCAGAACACGCGCGTGGATTTCTACCAAACGACGTGAAAAGCATGCCGATGCTGCTCTTTTTAACATCCGCACATGGATTTGTGCCAAAACGCGTTTTAAGCATGCGCATGCATCTTTTGGTAGACGCGGACGCAGTTTTCTGCAAAACCACACGATATGCATGCAAATGGTGCTTTTGGCAGAACGCGCGCGTGGATTTCTACCAAACGACGTGAAAAGCATGCCGATGCTGCTCTTTTTAGCACCCGCACATGGATTTGTGCCAAAACGCGTTTTTAGCATGCACATGCATCTTTTGGTAGACGCGGACGCAGTTTTCTGCAAAACCACACGATATGCATGCAAATGGTGCTTTTGGCAGAACGCGCGTGTGGATTTCTACCAAACGACGTGAAAAGCATGCCGATGCTGCTCTTTTTAACATCCGCACATGGATTTGTGCCAAAGCGCGTTTTAAGCATGCGCATGCATCTTTTGGTAGACGCGGACGCAGTTTTCTGCAAAACCACACGATAGGCATGCAAATGGTGCTTTTGGCAGAACGCGCGTGTGGATTTCTACCAAACGACGTGAAAAGCATGCCGATGCTGCTCTTTTTAGCACCCGCACATGGATTTGTGCCAAAACGCGTTTTAAGCATGCGCATGCATATTTTGGTAGACGCGGACGCAGTTTTCTGCAAAACCACACGATATGCATGCAAATGGTGCTTTTGGCAGAACGCGCGCGTGGATTTCTACCAAACGACGTGAAAAGCATGCCGATGCTGCTCTTTTTAACATCCGCACATGGATTTGTGCCAAAGCGCGTTTTAAGCATGCGCATGCATCTTTTGGTAGACGCGGACGCAGTTTTCTGCAAAACCACACGATAGGCATGCAAATGGTGCTTTTGGCAGAACGCGCGTGTGGATTTCTACCAAACGACGTGAAAAGCATGCCGACGCTGCTCTTTTTAACATCCGCATATGGATTTGTGCCAAAGCGCGTTTTAAGCATGCGCATGCATCTTTTGGTAGACGCGGACGCAGTTTTCTGCAAAACCACACGATATGCATGCAAATGGTGCTTTTGGCAGAACGCGCGTGTGGATTTCTACCAAACGACGTGAAAAGCATGCCGATGCTGCTCTTTTTAGCACCCGCACATGGATTTGTGCCAAAACGCGTTTTAAGCATGCGCATGCATCTTTTGGTAGACGCGGACGCAGTTTTCTGCAAAACCACACGATATGCATGCAAATGGTGCTTTTGGCAGAACGCGCGTGTGGATTTCTACCAAACGACGTGAAAAGCATGCCGATGCTGCTCTTTTTAGCACCCGCACATGGATTTGTGCCAAAACGCGTTTTAAGCATGCGCATGCATCTTTTGGTAGACGCGGACGCAGTTTTCTGCAAAACCACACGATATGCATGCAAATGGTGCTTTTGGCAGAACGCGCGCGTGGATTTCTACCAAACGACGTGAAAAGCATGCCGATGCTGCTCTTTTTAACATCCGCACATGGATTTGTGCCAAAACGCGTTTTTAGCATGCACATGCATCTTTTGGTAGACGCGGACGCAGTTTTCTGCAAAACCACACGATATGCATGCAAATGGTGCTTTTGGCAGAACGCGCGTGTGGATTTCTACCAAACGACGTGAAAAGCATGCCGATGCTGCTCTTTTTAACATCCGCACATGGATTTGTGCCAAAGCGCGTTTTAAGCATGCGCATGCATCTTTTGGTAGACGCGGACGCAGTTTTCTGCAAAACCACAGGATAGGCATGCAAATGGTGCTTTTGGCAGAACGCGCGTGTGGATTTCTACCAAACGACGTGAAAAGCATGCCGATGCTGCTCTTTTTAGCACCCGCAATTGGATTTGTGCCAAAACGCGTTTTAAGCATGCGCATGCATCTTTTGGTAGACGCGGACGCAGTTTTCTGCAAAACCACACGATATGCATGCAAATGGTGCTTTTGGCAGAACGCGCGTGTGGATTTCTACCAAACGACGTGAAAAGCATGCCGATGCTGCTCTTTTTAACATCCGCACATGGATTTGTGCCAAAGCGCGTTTTAAGCATGCGCATGCATCTTTTGGTAGACGCGGACGCAGTTTTCTGCAAAACCACACGATATGCATGCAAATGGTGCTTTTGGCAGAACGCGCGCGTGGATTTCTACCAAACGACGTGAAAAGCATGCCGATGCTGCTCTTTTTAACATCCGCACATGGATTTGTGCCAAAGCGCGTTTTAAGCATGCGCATGCATCTTTTGGTAGACGCGGACGCAGTTTTCTGCAAAACCACACGATAGCCATGCAAATGGTGCTTTTGGCAGAACGCGCGTGTGGATTTCTACCAAACGACGTGAAAAGCATGCCGATGCTGCTCTTTTTAGCACCCGCACATGGATTTGTGCCAAAACGCGTTTTAAGCATGCGCATGCATCTTTTGGTAGACGCGGACGCAGTTTTCTGCAAAACCACACGATATGCATGCAAATGGTGCTTTTGGCAGAACACGCGCGTGGATTTCTACCAAACGACGTGAAAAGCATGCCGATGCTGCTCTTTTTAACATCCGCACATGGATTTGTGCCAAAACGCGTTTTAAGCATGCGCATGCATCTTTTGGTAGACGCGGACGCAGTTTTCTGCAAAACCACACGATATGCATGCAAATGGTGCTTTTGGCAGAACGCGCGAGTGGATTTCTACCAAACGACGTGAAAAGCATGCCGATGCTGCTCTTTTTAACATCCGCACATGGATTTGTGCCAAAGCGCGTTTTAAGCATGCGCATGCATCTTTTGGTAGACGCGGACGCAGTTTTCTGCAAAACCACACGATAGGCATGCAAATGGTGCTTTTGGCAGAACGCGCGTGTGGATTTCTACCAAACGACGTGAAAAGCATGCCGATGCTGCTCTTTTTAGCACCCGCACATGGATTTGTGCCAAAACGCGTTTTAAGCATGCGCATGCATCTTTTGGTAGACGCGGACGCAGTTTTCTGCAAAACCACACGATATGCATGCAAATGGTGCTTTTGGCAGAACGCGCGCGTGGATTTCTACCAAACGACGTGAAAAGCATGCCGATGCTGCTCTTTTTAACATCCGCACATGGATTTGTGCCAAAGCGCGTTTTAAGCATGCGCATGCATCTTTTGGTAGACGCGGACGCAGTTTTCTGCAAAACCACACGATAGGCATGCAAATGGTGCTTTTGGCAGAACGCGCGTGTGGATTTCTACCAAACGACGTGAAAAGCATGCCGACGCTGCTCTTTTTAACATCCGCATATGGATTTGTGCCAAAGCGCGTTTTAAGCATGCCCATGCATCTTTTGGTAGACGCGGACGCAGTTTTCTGCAAAACCACACGATATGCATGCAAATGGTGCTTTTGGCAGAACGCGCGTGTGGATTTCTACCAAACGACGTGAAAAGCATGCCGATGCTGCTCTTTTTAGCACCCGCACATGGATTTGTGCCAAAACGCGTTTTAAGCATGCGCATGCATCTTTTGGTAGACGCGGACGCAGTTTTCTGCAAAACCACACGATATGCATGCAAATGGTGCTTTTGGCAGAACGCGCGTGTGGATTTCTACCAAACGACGTGAAAAGCATGCCGATGCTGCTCTTTTTAGCACCCGCACATGGATTTGTGCCAAAACGCGTTTTAAGCATGCGCATGCATCTTTTGGTAGACGCGGACGCAGTTTTCTGCAAAACCACACGATATGCATGCAAATGGTGCTTTTGGCAGAACGCGCGCGTGGATTTCTACCAAACGACGTGAAAAGCATGCCGATGCTGCTCTTTTTAACATCCGCACATGGATTTGTGCCAAAACGCGTTTTTAGCATGCACATGCATCTTTTGGTAGA
The DNA here is from genome assembly GCF_050947875.1 of Dermacentor variabilis. Taxonomy (NCBI): domain Eukaryota; kingdom Metazoa; phylum Arthropoda; class Arachnida; order Ixodida; family Ixodidae; genus Dermacentor; species Dermacentor variabilis. The sequence continues at coordinate 11,452 of NW_027460727.1, read as the reverse complement.
CGCGGACGCAGTTTTCTGCAAAACCACACGATATGCATGCAAATGGTGCTTTTGGCAGAACGCGCGTGTGGATTTCTACCAAACGACGTGAAAAGCATGCCGATGCTGCTCTTTTTAACATCCGCACATGGATTTGTGCCAAAGCGCGTTTTAAGCATGCGCATGCATCTTTTGGTAGACGCGGACGCAGTTTTCTGCAAAACCACACGATAGGCATGCAAATGGTGCTTTTGGCAGAACGCGCGTGTGGATTTCTACCAAACGACGTGAAAAGCATGCCGATGCTGCTCTTTTTAGCACCCGCAATTGGATTTGTGCCAAAACGCGTTTTAAGCATGCGCATGCATCTTTTGGTAGACGCGGACGCAGTTTTCTGCAAAACCACACGATATGCATGCAAATGGTGCTTTTGGCAGAACGCGCGTGTGGATTTCTACCAAACGACGTGAAAAGCATGCCGATGCTGCTTTTTTTAACATCCGCACATGGATTTGTGCCAAAGCGCGTTTTAAGCATGCGCATGCATCTTTTGGTAGACGCGGACGCAGTTTTCTGCAAAACCACACGATAGGCATGCAAATGGTGCTTTTGGCAGAACGCGCGCGTGGATTTCTACCAAACGACGTGAAAAGCATGCCGATGCTGCTCTTTTTAGCACCCGCACATGGATTTGTGCCAAAACGCGTTTTTAGCATGCACATGCATCTTTTGGTAGACGCGGACGCAGTTTTCTGCAAAACCACACGATATGCATGCAAATGGTGCTTTTGGCAGAACGCGCGTGTGGATTTCTACCAAACGACGTGAAAAGCATGCCGATGCTGCTCTTTTTAACATCCGCACATGGATTTGTGCCAAAGCGAGTTTTAAGCATGCGCATGCATCTTTTGGTAGACGCGGACGCAGTTTTCTGCAAAACCACACGATAGGCATGCAAATGGTGCTTTTGGCAGAACGCGCGTGTGGATTTCTACCAAACGACGTGAAAAGCATGCCGATGCTGCTCTTTTTAGCACCCGCACATGGATTTGTGCCAAAACGCGTTTTAAGCATGCGCATGCATCTTTTGGTAGACGCGGACGCAGTTTTCTGCAAAACCACACGATATGCATGCAAATGGTGCTTTTGGCAGAACGCGCGCGTGGATTTCTACCAAACGACGTGAAAAGCATGCCGATGCTGCTCTTTTTAACATCCGCACATGGATTTGTGCCAAAGCGCGTTTTAAGCATGCGCATGCATCTTTTGGTAGACGCGGCCGCAGTTTTCTGCAAAACCACACGATAGGCATGCAAATGGTGCTTTTGGCAGAACGCGCGTGTGGATTTCTACCAAACGACGTGAAAAGCATGCCGATGCTGCTCTTTTTAGCACCCGCACATGGATTTGTGCCAAAACGCGTTTTAAGCATGCGCATGCATCTTTTGGTAGACGCGGACGCAGTTTTCTGCAAAACCACACGATATGCATGCAAATGGTGCTTTTGGCAGAACGCGCGCGTGGATTTCTACCAAACGACGTGAAAAGCATGCCGATGCTGCTCTTTTTAACATCCGCACATGGATTTGTGCCAAAACGCGTTTTAAGCATGCGCATGCATCTTTTGGTAGACGCGGACGCAGTTTTCTGCAAAACCACACGATAGGCATGCAAATGGTGCTTTTGCAGAACGCGCGCGTGGATTTCTACCAAACGACGTGAAAAGCATGCCGATGCTGCTCTTTTTAGCACCCGCACATGGATTTGTGCCAAAACGCGTTTTTAGCATGCACATGCATCTTTTGGTAGACGCGGACGCAGTTTTCTGCAAAACCACACGATATGCATGCAAATGGTGCTTTTGGCAGAACGCGCGTGTGGATTTCTACCAAACGACGTGAAAAGCATGCCGATGCTGCTCTTTTTAGCACCCGCACATGGATTTGTGCCAAAACGCGTTTTAAGCATGCGCATGCATCTTTTGGTAGACGCGGACGCAGTTTTCTGCAAAACCACACGATATGCATGCAAATGGTGCTTTTGGCAGAACGCGCGCGTGGATTTCTACCAAACGACGTGAAAAGCATGCCGACGCTGCTCTTTTTAACATCCGCATATGGATTTGTGCCAAAACGCGTTTTAAGCATGCGCATGCATCTTTTGGTAGACGCGGACGCAGTTTTCTGCAAAACCACACGATATGCATGCAAATGGTGCTTTTGGCAGAACGCGCGCGTGGATTTCTACCAAACGACGTGAAAAGCATGCCGACGCTGCTCTTTTTAACATCCGCATATGGATTTGTGCCAAAACGCGTTTTAAGCATGCACATGCATCTTTTGGTAGACGCGGACGCACTTTTCTGCAAAACCACACGATATGCATGCAAATGGTGCTTTTGGCAGAACGCGCGTGTGGATTTCTACCAAACGACGTGAAAAGCATGCCGATGCTGCTCTTTTTAACATCCGCACATGGATTTGTGCCAAAGCGCGTTTTAAGCATGCGCATGCATCTTTTGGTAGACGCGGACGCAGTTTTCTGCAAAACCACACGATAGCATGCAAATGGTGCTTTTGGCAGAACGCGCGTGTGGATTTCTACCAAACGACGTGAAAAGCATGCCGATGCTGCTCTTTTTAGCACCCGCACATGGATTTGTGCCAAAACGCGTTTTAAGCATGCGCATGCATCTTTTGGTAGACGCGGACGCAGTTTTCTGCAAAACCACACGATATGCATGCAAATGGTGCTTTTGGCAGAACGCGCGTGTGGATTTCTACCAAACGACGTGAAAAGCATGCCGATGCTGCTCTTTTTAGCACCCGCACATGGATTCGTGCCAAAACGCGTTTTAAGCATGCGCATGCATCTTTTGGTAGACGCGGACGCAGTTTTCTGCAAAACCACACGATATGCATGCAAATGGTGCTTTTGGCAGAACGCGCGTGTGGATTTCTACCAAACGACGTGAAAAGCATGCCGATGCTGCTCTTTTTAGCACCCGCACATGGATTTGTGCCAAAACGCGTTTTAAGCATGCGCATGCATCTTTTGGTAGACGCGGACGCAGTTTTCTGCAAAACCACACGATATGCATGCAAATGGTGCTTTTGGCAGAACGCGCGTGTGGATTTCTACCAAACGACGTGAAAAGCATGCCGATGCTGCTCTTTTTAGCACCCGCACATGGATTTGTGCCAAAACGCGTTTTAAGCATGCGCATGCATCTTTTGGTAGACGCGGACGCAGTTTTCTGCAAAACCACACGATATGCATGCAAATGGTGCTTTTGGCAGAACGCGCGTGTGGATTTCTACCAAACGACGTGAAAAGCATGCCGATGCTGCTCTTTTTAGCACCCGCACATGGATTTGTGCCAAAACGCGTTTTAAGCATGCGCATGCATCTTTTGGTAGACGCGGACGCAGTTTTCTGCAAAACCACACGATATGCATGCAAATGGTGCTTTTGGCAGAACGCGCGCGTGGATTTCTACCAAACGACGTGAAAAGCATGCCGATGCTGCTCTTTTTAACATCCGCACATGGATTTGTGCCAAAACGCGTTTTTAGCATGCACATGCATCTTTTGGTAGACGCGGACGCAGTTTTCTGCAAAACCACACGATATGCATGCAAATGGTGCTTTTGGCAGAACGCGCGTGTGGATTTCTACCAAACGACGTGAAAAGCATGCCGATGCTGCTCTTTTTAACATCCGCACATGGATTTGTGCCAAAGCGCGTTTTAAGCATGCGCATGCATCTTTTGGTAGACGCGGACGCAGTTTTCTGCAAAACCACACGATAGGCATGCAAATGGTGCTTTTGGCAGAACGCGCGTGTGGATTTCTACCAAACGACGTGAAAAGCATGCCGATGCTGCTCTTTTTAACATCCGCACATGGATTTGTGCCAAAGCGCGTTTTAAGCATGCGCATGCATCTTTTGGTAGACGCGGACGCAGTTTTCTGCAAAACCACACGATAGCATGCAAATGGTGCTTTTGGCAGAACGCGCGTGTGGATTTCTACCAAACGACGTGAAAAGCATGCCGATGCTGCTCTTTTTAGCACCCGCACATGGATTTGTGCCAAAACGCGTTTTAAGCATGCGCATGCATCTTTTGGTAGACGCGGACGCAGTTTTCTGCAAAACCACACGATATGCATGCAAATGGTGCTTTTGGCAGAACGCGCGTGTGGATTTCTACCAAACGACGTGAAAAGCATGCCGATGCTGCTCTTTTTAGCACCCGCACATGGATTCGTGCCAAAACGCGTTTTAAGCATGCGCATGCATCTTTTGGTAGACGCGGACGCAGTTTTCTGCAAAACCACACGATATGCATGCAAATGGTGCTTTTGGCAGAACGCGCGTGTGGATTTCTACCAAACGACGTGAAAAGCATGCCGATGCTGCTCTTTTTAGCACCCGCACATGGATTTGTGCCAAAACGCGTTTTAAGCATGCGCATGCATCTTTTGGTAGACGCGGACGCAGTTTTCTGCAAAACCACACGATATGCATGCAAATGGTGCTTTTGGCAGAACGCGCGTGTGGATTTCTACCAAACGACGTGAAAAGCATGCCGATGCTGCTCTTTTTAGCACCCGCACATGGATTTGTGCCAAAACGCGTTTTAAGCATGCGCATGCATCTTTTGGTAGACGCGGACGCAGTTTTCTGCAAAACCACACGATATGCATGCAAATGGTGCTTTTGGCAGAACGCGCGTGTGGATTTCTACCAAACGACGTGAAAAGCATGCCGATGCTGCTCTTTTTAGCACCCGCACATGGATTTGTGCCAAAACGCGTTTTAAAGCATGCGCATGCATCTTTTGGTAGACGCGGACGCAGTTTTCTGCAAAACCACACGATATGCATGCAAATGGTGCTTTTGGCAGAACGCGCGCGTGGATTTCTACCAAACGACGTGAAAAGCATGCCGATGCTGCTCTTTTTAACATCCGCACATGGATTTGTGCCAAAACGCGTTTTTAGCATGCACATGCATCTTTTGGTAGACGCGGACGCAGTTTTCTGCAAAACCACACGATATGCATGCAAATGGTGCTTTTGGCAGAACGCGCGTGTGGATTTCTACCAAACGACGTGAAAAGCATGCCGATGCTGCTCTTTTTAACATCCGCACATGGATTTGTGCCAAAGCGCGTTTTAAGCATGCGCATGCATCTTTTGGTAGACGCGGACGCAGTTTTCTGCAAAACCACACGATAGGCATGCAAATGGTGCTTTTGGCAGAACGCGCGTGTGGATTTCTACCAAACGACGTGAAAAGCATGCCGATGCTGCTCTTTTTAGCACCCGCAATTGGATTTGTGCCAAAACGCGTTTTAAGCATGCGCATGCATCTTTTGGTAGACGCGGACGCAGTTTTCTGCAAAACCACACGATATGCATGCAAATGGTGCTTTTGGCAGAACGCGCGTGTGGATTTCTACCAAACGACGTGAAAAGCATGCCGATGCTGCTTTTTTTAACATCCGCACATGGATTTGTGCCAAAGCGCGTTTTAAGCATGCGCATGCATCTTTTGGTAGACGCGGACGCAGTTTTCTGCAAAACCACACGATAGGCATGCAAATGGTGCTTTTGGCAGAACGCGCGTGTGGATTTCTACCAAACGACGTGAAAAGCATGCCGATGCTGCTCTTTTTAGCACCCGCACATGGATTTGTGCCAAAACGCGTTTTAAGCATGCGCATGCATCTTTTGGTAGACGCGGACGCAGTTTTCTGCAAAACCACACGATATGCATGCAAATGGTGCTTTTGGCAGAACACGCGCGTGGATTTCTACCAAACGACGTGAAAAGCATGCCGATGCTGCTCTTTTTAACATCCGCACATGGATTTGTGCCAAAACGCGTTTTAAGCATGCGCATGCATCTTTTGGTAGACGCGGACGCAGTTTTCTGCAAAACCACACGATATGCATGCAAATGGTGCTTTTGGCAGAACGCGCGCGTGGATTTCTACCAAACGACGTGAAAAGCATGCCGATGCTGCTCTTTTTAGCACCCGCACATGGATTTGTGCCAAAACGCGTTTTTAGCATGCACATGCATCTTTTGGTAGACGCGGACGCAGTTTTCTGCAAAACCACACGATATGCATGCAAATGGTGCTTTTGGGCAGAACGCGCGTGTGGATTTCTACCAAACGACGTGAAAAGCATGCCGATGCTGCTCTTTTTAACATCCGCACATGGATTTGTGCCAAAGCGAGTTTTAAGCATGCGCATGCATCTTTTGGTAGACGCGGACGCAGTTTCTGCAAAACCCACACGATAGGCATGCAAATGGTGCTTTTGGCAGAACGCGCGTGTGGATTTCTACCAAACGACGTGAAAAGCATGCCGATGCTGCTCTTTTTAGCACCCGCACATGGATTTGTGCCAAAACGCGTTTTAAGCATGCGCATGCATCTTTTGGTAGACGCGGACGCAGTTTTCTGCAAAACCACACGATATGCATGCAAATGGTGCTTTTGGCAGAACGCGCGCGTGGATTTCTACCAAACGACGTGAAAAGCATGCCGATGCTGCTCTTTTTAACATCCGCACATGGATTTGTGCCAAAGCGCGTTTTAAGCATGCGCATGCATCTTTTGGTAGACGCGGACGCAGTTTTCTGCAAAACCACACGATATGCATGCAAATGGTGCTTTTGGCAGAACGCGCGCGTGGATTTCTACCAAACGACGTGAAAAGCATGCCGATGCTGCTCTTTTTAACATCCGCACATGGATTTGTGCCAAAGCGCGTTTTAAGCATGCGCATGCATCTTTTGGTAGACGCGGACGCAGTTTTCTGCAAAACCACACGATAGGCATGCAAATGGTGCTTTTGGCAGAACGCGCGTGTGGATTTCTACCAAACGACGTGAAAAGCATGCGATGCTGCTCTTTTTAGCACCCGCACATGGATTTGTGCCAAAACGCGTTTTAAGCATGCGCATGCATCTTTTGGTAGACGCGGACGCAGTTTTCTGCAAAACCACACGATATGCATGCAAATGGTGCTTTTGGCAGAACGCGCGCGTGGATTTCTACCAAACGACGTGAAAAGCATGCCGATGCTGCTCTTTTTAACATCCGCACATGGATTTGTGCCAAAACGCGTTTTAAGCATGCGCATGCATCTTTTGGTAGACGCGGACGCAGTTTTCTGCAAAACCACACGATAGGCATGCAAATGGTGCTTTTGGCAGAACGCGCGCGTGGATTTCTACCAAACGACGTGAAAAGCATGCCGATGCTGCTCTTTTTAGCACCCGCACATGGATTGTGCCAAAACGCGTTTTTAGCATGCACATGCATCTTTTGGTAGACGCGGACGCAGTTTTCTGCAAAACCACACGATATGCATGCAAATGGTGCTTTTGGCAGAACGCGCGTGTGGATTTCTACCAAACGACGTGAAAAGCATGCCGATGCTGCTCTTTTTAGCACCCGCACATGGATTTGTGCCAAAACGCGTTTTAAGCATGCGCATGCATCTTTTGGTAGACGCGGACGCAGTTTCTGCAAAACCACACGATATGCATGCAAATGGTGCTTTTGGCAGAACGCGCGCGTGGATTTCTACCAAACGACGTGAAAAGCATGCCGACGCTGCTCTTTTTAACATCCGCATATGGATTTGTGCCAAAACGCGTTTTAAGCATGCGCATGCATCTTTTGGTAGACGCGGACGCAGTTTTCTGCAAAACCACACGATATGCATGCAAATGGTGCTTTTGCAGTACGCGCGCGTGGATTTCTACCAAACGACGTGAAAAGCATGCCGACGCTGCTCTTTTTAACATCCGCATATGGATTTGTGCCAAAACGCGTTTTAAGCATGCACATGCATCTTTTGGTAGACGCGGACGCACTTTTCTGCAAAACCACACGATATGCATGCAAATGGTGCTTTGGCAGAACGCGCGTGTGGATTTCTACCAAACGACGTGAAAAGCATGCCGATGCTGCTCTTTTTAACATCCGCACATGGATTTGTGCCAAAGCGCGTTTTAAGCATGCGCATGCATCTTTGGTAGACGCGGACGCAGTTTTCTGCAAAACCACACGATAGCATGCAAATGGTGCTTTTGGCAGAACGCGCGTGTGGATTTCTACCAAACGACGTGAAAAGCATGCCGATGCTGCTCTTTTTAGCACCCGCACATGGATTTGTGCCAAAACGCGTTTTAAGCATGCGCATGCATCTTTTGGTAGACGCGGACGCAGTTTTCTGCAAAACCACACGATATGCATGCAAATGGTGCTTTTGGCAGAACGCGCGTGTGGATTTCTACCAAACGACGTGAAAAGCATGCCGATGCTGCTCTTTTTAGCACCCGCACATGGATTCGTGCCAAAACGCGTTTTAAGCATGCGCATGCATCTTTTGGTAGACGCGGACGCAGTTTTCTGCAAAACCACACGATATGCATGCAAATGGTGCTTTTGGCAGAACGCGCGTGTGGATTTCTACCAAACGACGTGAAAAGCATGCCGATGCTGCTCTTTTTAGCACCCGCACATGGATTTGTGCCAAAACGCGTTTTAAGCATGCGCATGCATCTTTTGGTAGACGCGGACGCAGTTTTCTGCAAAACCACACGATATGCATGCAAATGGTGCTTTTGGCAGAACGCGCGTGTGGATTTCTACCAAACGACGTGAAAAGCATGCCGATGCTGCTCTTTTTAACATCCGCACATGGATTTGTGCCAAAGCGCGTTTTAAGCATGCGCATGCATCTTTTGGTAGACGCGGACGCAGTTTTCTGCAAAACCACACGATAGGCATGCAAATGGTGCTTTTGGCAGAACGCGCGTGTGGATTTCTACCAAACGACGTGAAAAGCATGCCGATGCTGCTCTTTTTAGCACCCGCACATGGATTTGTACCAAAACGCGTTTTAAGCATGCGCATGCATCTTTTGGTAGACGCGGACGCAGTTTTCTGCAAAACCACACGATATGCATGCAAATGGTGCTTTTGGCAGAACGCGCGCGTGGATTTCTACCAAACGACGTGAAAAGCATGCCGATGCTGCTCTTTTTAACATCCGCACATGGATTTGTGCCAAAGCGCGTTTTAAGCATGCGCATGCATCTTTTGGTAGACGCGGACGCAGTTTTCTGCAAAACCACACGATAGCATGCAAATGGTGCTTTTGGCAGAACGCGCGTGTGGATTTCTACCAAACGACGTGAAAAGCATGCCGATGCTGCTCTTTTTAGCACCCGCACATGGATTTGTGCCAAAACGCGTTTTAAGCATGCGCATGCATCTTTTGGTAGACGCGGACGCAGTTTTCTGCAAAACCACACGATATGCATGCAAATGGTGCTTTTGGCAGAACGCGCGCGTGGATTTCTACAAACGACGTGAAAAGCATGCCGATGCTGCTCTTTTTAGCACCCGCACATGGATTTGTGCCAAAACGCGTTTTTAGCATGCACATGCATCTTTTGGTAGACGCGGACGCAGTTTTATGCAAAACCACACGATATGCATGCAAATGGTGCTTTTGGCAGAACGCGCGTGTGGATTTCTACCAAACGACGTGAAAAGCATGCCGATGCTGCTCTTTTTAGCACCCGCACATGGATTTGTGCCAAAACGCGTTTTAAGCATGCGCATGCATCTTTTGGTAGACGCGGACGCAGTTTTCTGCAAAACCACACGATATGCATGCAAATGGTGCTTTTGGCAGAACGCGCGTGTGGATTTCTACCAAACGACGTGAAAAGCATGCCGATGCTGCTCTTTTTAGCACCCGCACATGGATTCGTGCCAAAACGCGTTTTAAGCATGCGCATGCATCTTTTGGTAGACGCGGACGCAGTTATCTGCAAAACCACACGATATGCATGCAAATGGTGCTTTTGGCAGAACGCGCGTGTGGATTTCTACCAAACGACGTGAAAAGCATGCCGATGCTGCTCTTTTTAGCACCCGCACATGGATTTGTGCCAAAACGCGTTTTAAGCATGCGCATGCATCTTTTGGTAGACGCGGACGCAGTTTTCTGCAAAACCACACGATATGCATGCAAATGGTGCTTTTGGCAGAACGCGCGTGTGGATTTCTACCAAACGACGTGAAAAGCATGCCGATGCTGCTCTTTTTAACATCCGCACATGGATTTGTGCCAAAGCGCGTTTTAAGCATGCGCATGCATCTTTGGTAGACGCGGACGCAGTTTTCTGCAAAACCACACGATAGGCATGCAAATGGTGCTTTTGGCAGAACGCGCGTGTGGATTTCTACCAAACGACGTGAAAAGCATGCCGATGCTGCTCTTTTTAGCACCCCGCACATGGATTTGTGCCAAAACGCGTTTTAAGCATGCGCATGCATCTTTTGGTAGACGCGGACGCAGTTTTCTGCAAAACCACACGATATGCATGCAAATGGTGCTTTTGGCAGAACGCGCGCGTGGATTTCTACCAAACGACGTGAAAAGCATGCCGATGCTGCTCTTTTAACATCCGCACATGGATTGTGCCAAAGCGCGTTTTAAGCATGCGCATGCATCTTTTGGTAGACGCGGACGCAGTTTTCTGCAAAACCACACGATAGGCATGCAAATGGTGCTTTGGCAGAACGCGCGTGTGGATTTCTACCAAACGACGTGAAAAGCATGCCGATGCTGCTATTTTTAGCACCCGCACATGGATTTGTGCCAAAACGCGTTTTAAGCATGCGCATGCATCTTTTGGTAGACGCGGACGCAGTTTTCTGCAAAACTACACGATATGCATGCAAATGGTGCTTTTGGCAGAACGCGCAGCGTGGATTTCTACCAAACGACGTGAAAAGCATGCCGATGCTGCTCTTTTAGCATCCCGCACATGGATTTGTGCCAAAACGCGTTTTAAGCATGCACATGCATCTTTTGGTTGACGCGGACACAGCTTTCTGCAAAACCACACGATATGCATGCAACTGTGTGCTTTTGGCAGAACGCGCACGTGGATTTCTACCAAACGACGTGAAAGCATGCCGATGCTGCTCTTTTTAGCACCCGCACATGGATTTGTGCCAAAACGCGTTTTAAGCATGCACATGCATCTTTTGGTAGACGCGGACGCACTTTTCTGCAAAACCACACGATATGCATGCAAATGGTGCTTTTGGCAGAAGGCGCACGTGGATTTCTACCAAACGACGTGAAAGCATGCCGATGCTGCTCTTTTTAGCACCCGCACATTGTTTTTTGCCAAAACGCGCTTTAAGCATGCACATGCATCTTTGGTAGACGCGGACGCAGTTTTCTGCAAAACCACACGATATGCATGCAAATGTGGTTTTGGCAGAACGCGCACGTTGATTTCTACCAAACGACATGAAAAGCATGGCGATGCTGCTCTTTTTAGTACCCGCACATGGACTTGTGCCAAAACGCGTTTTAAGCATGCACCTGCATCTTTTGGTAGACGCGGACGCAG
>NW_027460726.1:0-37265 GCF_050947875.1 Dermacentor variabilis | reverse complement strand
AAATCCACACGCGCGTTCTGCGAAAAGCACCATTTGCATGCATATCGTGTGGTTTTGCAGAAAACTGCGTCCGCGTCTACCAAAAGATGCATGCGCATGCTAAAAACGCGTTTTGGCACAAATCCATGTGCGGATGTTAAAAAGAGCAGCATCGGCATGCTTTTCACGTCGTTTGGTAGAAATCCACACGCGCGTTCTGCCAAAAGCACCATTTGCATGCCTATCGTGTGGTTTTGCAGAAAACTGCGTCCGCGTCTACCAAAAGATGCATGTGCATGCTAAAAACGCGTTTTGGCACAAATCCATGTGCGGGTGCTAAAAAGAGCAGCATCGGCATGCTTTTCACGTCGTTTGGTAGAAATCCACACGCGCGTTCTGCCAAAAGCACCATTTGCATGCCTATCGTGTGGTTTTGCAGAAAACTGCGTCCGCGTCTACCAAAAGATGCATGCGCATGCTTAAAACGCGTTTTGGCACAAATCCATGTGCGGGTGCTAAAAAGAGCAGCATCGGCATGCTTTTCACGTCGTTTGGTAGAAATCCACACGCGCGTTCTGCCAAAAGCACCATTTGCATGCCTATCGTGTGGTTTTGCAGAAAACTGCGTCCGCGTCTACCAAAAGATGCATGCGCATGCTTAAAACGCGTTTTGGCACAAATCCATGTGCGGATGTTAAAAAGAGCAGCATCGGCATGCTTTTCACGTCGTTTGGTAGAAATCCACACGCGCGTTCTGCCAAAAGCACCATTTGCATGCATATCGTGTGGTTTTGCAGAAAACTGCGTCCGCGTCTACAAAAAGATGCATGCGCATGCTAAAAACGCGTTTTGGCACAAATCCATGTGCGGATGTTAAAAAGAGCAGCATCGGCATGCTTTTCACGTCGTTTGGTAGAAATCCACGCGCGCGTTCTGCCAAAAGCACCATTTGCATGCATATCGTGTGGTTTTGCAGAAAACTGCGTCCGCGTCTACCAAAAGATGCATGCGCATGCTTAAAACGCGTTTTGGCACAAATCCATGTGCGGGTGCTAAAAAGAGCAGCATCGGCATGCTTTTCACGTCGTTTGGTAGAAATCCACACGCGCGTTCTGCCAAAAGCACCATTTGCATGCCTATCGTGTGGTTTTGCAGAAAACTGCGTCCGCGTCTACCAAAAGATGCATGTGCATGCTAAAAACGCGTTTTTGCACAAATCCATGTGCGGGTGTTAAAAAGAGCAGCATCGGCATGCTTTTCACGTCGTTTGGTAGAAATCCACGCGCGCGTTCTGCCAAAAGCACCATTTGCATGCATATCGTGTGGTTTTGCAGAAAACTGCGTCCGCGTCTACCAAAAGATGCATGCGCATGCTTAAAACGCGCTTTGGCACAAATCCATGTGCGGATGTTAAAAAGAGCAGCATCGGCATGCTTTTCACGTCGTTTGGTAGAAATCCACGCGCGCGTTCTACCAAAAGCACCATTTGCATGCCTATCGTGTGGTTTTGCAGAAAACTGCGTCCGCGTCTACCAAAAGATGCATGCGCATGCTTAAAACGCGTTTTGGCACAAATCCATGTGCGGGTGCTAAAAAGAGCAGCATCGGCATGCTTTTCACGTCGTTTGGTAGAAATCCACACGCGCGTTCTGCCAAAAGCACCATTTGCATGCCTATCGTGTGGTTTTGCAGAAAACTGCGTCCGCGTCTACCAAAAGATGCATGCGCATGCTTAAAACGCGTTTTGGCACAAATCCATGTGCGGATGTTAAAAAGAGCAGCATCGGCATGCTTTTCACGTCGTTTGGTAGAAATCCACACGCGCGTTCTGCCAAAAGCACCATTTGCATGCATATGGTGTGGTTTTGCAGAAAACTGCGTCCGCGTCTACCAAAAGATGCATGCGCATGCTAAAAACGCGTTTTGGCACAAATCCATGTGCGGATGTTAAAAAGAGCAGCATCGGCATGCTTTTCACGTCGTTTGGTAGAAATCCACGCGCGCGTTCTGCCAAAAGCACCATTTGCATGCCTATCGTGTGGTTCTGCAGAAAACTGCGTCCGCGTCTACCAAAAGATGCATGTGCATGCTAAAAACGCGTTTTGGCACAAATCCATGTGCGGGTGTTAAAAAGAGCAGCATCGGCATGCTTTTCACGTCGTTTGGTAGAAATCCACGCGCGCGTTCTGCCAAAAGCACCATTTGCATGCATATCGTGTGGTTTTGCAGAAAACTGCGTCCGCGTCTACCAAAAGATGCATGCGCATGCTTAAAACGCGTTTTGGCCCAAATCCATGTGCGGGTGCTAAAAAGAGCAGCATCGGCATGCTTTTCACGTCGTTTGGTAGAAATCCACACGCGCGTTCTGCCAAAAGCACCATTTGCATGCATATCGTGTGGTTTTGCAGAAAACTGCGTCCGCGTCTACCAAAAGATGCATGTGCATGCTAAAAACGCGTTTTGGCACAAATCCATGTGCGGATGTTAAAAAGAGCAGCATCGGCATGCTTTTCACGTCGTTTGGTAGAAATCCACACGTGCGTTCTGCCAAAAGCACCATTTGCATGCCTATCGTGTGGTTTTGCAGAAAACTGCGTCCGCGTCTACCAAAAGATGCATGCGCATGCTAAAAACGCGCTTTGGCACAAATCCATGTGCGGATGTTAAAAAGAGCAGCATCGGCATGCTTTTCACGTCGTTTGGTAGAAATCCACGCGCGCGTTCTGCCAAAAGCACCATTTGCATGCATATCGTGTGGTTTTGCAGAAAACTGCGTCCGCGTCTACCAAAAGATGCATGCGCATGCTTAAAACGCGTTTTGGCACAAATCCATGTGCGGGTGCTAAAAAGAGCAGCATCGGCATGCTTTTCACGTCGTTTGGTAGAAATCCACACGCGCGTTCTGCCAAAAGCACCATTTGCATGCATATCGTGTGGTTTTGCAGAAAACTGCGTCCGCGTCTACCAAAAGATGCATGTGCATGCTAAAAACGCGTTGTGGCACAAATCCATGTGCGGATGTTAAAAAGAGCAGCATCGGCATGCTTTTCACGTCGTTTGGTAGAAATCCACACGCGCGTTCTGCCAAAAGCACCATTTGCATGCATATCGTGTGGTTTTGCAGAAAACTGCGTCCGCGTCTACCAAAAGATGCATGCGCATGCTAAAAACGCGTTTTGGCACAAATCCATGTGCGGATGTTAAAAAGAGCAGCATCGGCATGCTTTTCACGTCGTTTGGTAGAAATCCACACGCGCGTTCTGCCAAAAGCACCATTTGCATGCATATCGTGTGGTTTTGCAGAAAACTGCGTGCGCGTCTACCAAAAGATGCATGTGCATGCTAAAAACGCGTTTTGGCACAAATCCATGTGCGGATGTTAAAAAGAGCAGCATCGGCATGCTTTTCACGTCGTTTGGTAGAAATCCACGCGCGCGTTCTGCCAAAAGCACCATTTGCATGCCTATCGTGTGGTTTTGCAGAAAACTGCGTCCGCGTCTACCAAAAGATGCATGCGCATGCTTAAAACGCGCTTTGGCACAAATCCATGCGCGGATGTTAAAAAGAGCAGCATCGGCATGCTTTTCACGTCGTTTGGTAGAAATCCACACGCGCGTTCTGCCAAAAGCACCATTTGCATGCCTATCGTGTGGTTTTGCAGAAAACTGCGTCCGCGTCTACCAAAAGATGCATGCGCATGCTTAAAACGCGCTTTGGCACAAATCCATGTGCGGATGTTAAAAAGAGCAGCATCGGCATGCTTTTCACGTCGTTTGGTAGAAATCCACACGCGCGTTCTGCCAAAAGCACCATTTGCATGCCTATCGTGTGGTTTTGCAGAAAACTGCGTCCGCGTCTACCAAAAGATGCATGCGCATGCTTAAAACGCGCTTTGGCACAAATCCATGTGCGGATGTTAAAAAGAGCAGCATCGGCATGCTTTTCACGTCGTTTGGTAGAAATCCACGCGCGCGTTCTGCCAAAAGCACCATTTGCATGCCTATCGTGTGGTTTTGCAGAAAACTGCGTCCGCGTCTACCAAAAGATGCATGCGCATGCTTAAAACGCGTTTTGGCACAAATCCATGTGCGGGTGCTAAAAAGAGCAGCATCGGCATGCTTTTCACGTCGTTTGGTAGAAATCCACACGCGCGTTCTGCCAAAAGCACCATTTGCATGCCTATCGTGTGGTTTTGCAGAAAACTGCGTCCGCGTCTACCAAAAGATGCATGCGCATGCTTAAAACGCGTTTTGGCACAAATCCATGTGCGGATGTTAAAAAGAGCAGCATCGGCATGCTTTTCACGTCGTTTGGTAGAAATCCACACGCGCGTTCTGCCAAAAGCACCATTTGCATGCATATCGTGTGGTTTTGCAGAAAACTGCGTCCGCGTCTACCAAAAGATGCATGCGCATGCTAAAAACGCGTTTTGGTACAAATCCATGTGCGGATGTTAAAAAGAGCAGCATCGGCATGCTTTTCACGTCGTTTGGTAGAAATCCACGCGCGCGTTCTGCCAAAAGCACCATTTGCATGCATATCGTGTGGTTTTGCAGAAAACTGCGTCCGCGTCTACCAAAAGATGCATGCGCATGCTTAAAACGCGTTTTGGCACAAATCCATGTGCGGGTGCTAAAAAGAGCAGCATCGGCATGCTTTTCACGTCGTTTGGTAGAAATCCACAAGCGCGTTCTGCCAAAAGCACCATTTGCATGCCTATCGTGTGGTTTTGCAGAAAACTGCGTCCGCGTCTACCAAAAGATGCATGCGCATGCTTAAAACGCGTTTTGGCACAAATCCATGTGCGGGTGCTAAAAAGAGCAGCATCGGCATGCTTTTCACGTCGTTTGGTAGAAATCCACGCGCGCGTTCTGCCAAAAGCACCATTTGCATGCCTATCGTGTGGTTTTGCAGAAAACTGCGTCCGCGTCTACCAAAAGATGCATGCGCATGCTTAAAACGCGTTTTGGCACAAATCCATGTGCGGGTGCTAAAAAGAGCAGCATCGGCATGCTTTTCACGTCGTTTGGTAGAAATCCACACGCGCGTTCTGCCAAAAGCACCATTTGCATGCCTATCGTGTGGTTTTGCAGAAAACTGCGTCCGCGTCTACCAAAAGATGCATGCGCATGCTTAAAACGCGTTTTGGCACAAATCCATGTGCGGATGTTAAAAAGAGCAGCATCGGCATGCTTTTCACGTCGTTTGGTAGAAATCCACACGCGCGTTCTGCCAAAAGCACCATTTGCATGCATATCGTGTGGTTTTGCAGAAAACTGCGTCCGCGTCTACCAAAAGATGCATGCGCATGCTAAAAACGCGTTTTGGTACAAATCCATGTGCGGATGTTAAAAAGAGCAGCATCGGCATGCTTTTCACGTCGTTTGGTAGAAATCCACGCGCGCGTTCTGCCAAAAGCACCATTTGCATGCATATCGTGTGGTTTTGCAGAAAACTGCGTCCGCGTCTACCAAAAGATGCATGCGCATGCTTAAAACGCGTTTTGGCACAAATCCATGTGCGGGTGCTAAAAAGAGCAGCATCGGCATGCTTTTCACGTCGTTTGGTAGAAATCCACAAGCGCGTTCTGCCAAAAGCACCATTTGCATGCCTATCGTGTGGTTTTGCAGAAAACTGCGTCCGCGTCTACCAAAAGATGCATGCGCATGCTTAAAACGCGTTTTGGCACAAATCCATGTGCGGGTGCTAAAAAGAGCAGCATCGGCATGCTTTTCACGTCGTTTGGTAGAAATCCACGCGCGCGTTCTGCCAAAAGCACCATTTGCATGCCTATCGTGTGGTTTTGCAGAAAACTGCGTCCGCGTCTACCAAAAGATGCATGCGCATGCTTAAAACGCGTTTTGGCACAAATCCATGTGCGGGTGCTAAAAAGAGCAGCATCGGCATGCTTTTCACGTCGTTTGGTAGAAATCCACACGCGCGTTCTGCCAAAAGCACCATTTGCATGCCTATCGTGTGGTTTTGCAGAAAACTGCGTCCGCGTCTACCAAAAGATGCATGCGCATGCTTAAAACGCGTTTTGGCACAAATCCATGTGCGGATGTTAAAAAGAGCAGCATCGGCATGCTTTTCACGTCGTTTGGTAGAAATCCACACGCGCGTTCTGCCAAAAGCACCATTTGCATGCATATCGTGTGGTTTTGCAGAAAACTGCGTCCGCGTCTACAAAAAGATGCATGCGCATGCTAAAAACGCGTTTTGGCACAAATCCATGTGCGGATGTTAAAAAGAGCAGCATCGGCATGCTTTTCACGTCGTTTGGTAGAAATCCACGCGCGCGTTCTGCCAAAAGCACCATTTGCATGCATATCGTGTGGTTTTGCAGAAAACTGCGTCCGCGTCTACCAAAAGATGCATGCGCATGCTTAAAACGCGTTTTGGCACAAATCCATGTGCGGGTGCTAAAAAGAGCAGCATCGGCATGCTTTTCACGTCGTTTGGTAGAAATCCACACGCGCGTTCTGCCAAAAGCACCATTTGCATGCCTATCGTGTGGTTTTGCAGAAAACTGCGTCCGCGTCTACCAAAAGATGCATGTGCATGCTAAAAACGCGTTTTGGCACAAATCCATGTGCGGGTGTTAAAAAGAGCAGCATCGGCATGCTTTTCACGTCGTTTGGTAGAAATCCACGCGCGCGTTCTGCCAAAAGCACCATTTGCATGCATATCGTGTGGTTTTGCAGAAAACTGCGTCCGCGTCTACCAAAAGATGCATGCGCATGCTTAAAACGCGCTTTGGCACAAATCCATGTGCGGATGTTAAAAAGAGCAGCATCGGCATGCTTTTCACGTCGTTTGGTAGAAATCCACGCGCGCGTTCTACCAAAAGCACCATTTGCATGCCTATCGTGTGGTTTTGCAGAAAACTGCGTCCGCGTCTACCAAAAGATGCATGCGCATGCTTAAAACGCGTTTTGGCACAAATCCATGTGCGGGTGCTAAAAAGAGCAGCATCGGCATGCTTTTCACGTCGTTTGGTAGAAATCCACACGCGCGTTCTGCCAAAAGCACCATTTGCATGCCTATCGTGTGGTTTTGCAGAAAACTGCGTCCGCGTCTACCAAAAGATGCATGCGCATGCTTAAAACGCGTTTTGGCACAAATCCATGTGCGGATGTTAAAAAGAGCAGCATCGGCATGCTTTTCACGTCGTTTGGTAGAAATCCACACGCGCGTTCTGCCAAAAGCACCATTTGCATGCATATGGTGTGGTTTTGCAGAAAACTGCGTCCGCGTCTACCAAAAGATGCATGCGCATGCTAAAAACGCGTTTTGGCACAAATCCATGTGCGGATGTTAAAAAGAGCAGCATCGGCATGCTTTTCACGTCGTTTGGTAGAAATCCACGCGCGCGTTCTGCCAAAAGCACCATTTGCATGCCTATCGTGTGGTTCTGCAGAAAACTGCGTCCGCGTCTACCAAAAGATGCATGTGCATGCTAAAAACGCGTTTTGGCACAAATCCATGTGCGGGTGTTAAAAAGAGCAGCATCGGCATGCTTTTCACGTCGTTTGGTAGAAATCCACGCGCGCGTTCTGCCAAAAGCACCATTTGCATGCATATCGTGTGGTTTTGCAGAAAACTGCGTCCGCGTCTACCAAAAGATGCATGCGCATGCTTAAAACGCGTTTTGGCCCAAATCCATGTGCGGGTGCTAAAAAGAGCAGCATCGGCATGCTTTTCACGTCGTTTGGTAGAAATCCACACGCGCGTTCTGCCAAAAGCACCATTTGCATGCATATCGTGTGGTTTTGCAGAAAACTGCGTCCGCGTCTACCAAAAGATGCATGTGCATGCTAAAAACGCGTTTTGGCACAAATCCATGTGCGGATGTTAAAAAGAGCAGCATCGGCATGCTTTTCACGTCGTTTGGTAGAAATCCACACGTGCGTTCTGCCAAAAGCACCATTTGCATGCCTATCGTGTGGTTTTGCAGAAAACTGCGTCCGCGTCTACCAAAAGATGCATGCGCATGCTAAAAACGCGCTTTGGCACAAATCCATGTGCGGATGTTAAAAAGAGCAGCATCGGCATGCTTTTCACGTCGTTTGGTAGAAATCCACGCGCGCGTTCTGCCAAAAGCACCATTTGCATGCATATCGTGTGGTTTTGCAGAAAACTGCGTCCGCGTCTACCAAAAGATGCATGCGCATGCTTAAAACGCGTTTTGGCACAAATCCATGTGCGGGTGCTAAAAAGAGCAGCATCGGCATGCTTTTCACGTCGTTTGGTAGAAATCCACACGCGCGTTCTGCCAAAAGCACCATTTGCATGCATATCGTGTGGTTTTGCAGAAAACTGCGTCCGCGTCTACCAAAAGATGCATGTGCATGCTAAAAACGCGTTGTGGCACAAATCCATGTGCGGATGTTAAAAAGAGCAGCATCGGCATGCTTTTCACGTCGTTTGGTAGAAATCCACACGCGCGTTCTGCCAAAAGCACCATTTGCATGCATATCGTGTGGTTTTGCAGAAAACTGCGTCCGCGTCTACCAAAAGATGCATGCGCATGCTAAAAACGCGTTTTGGCACAAATCCATGTGCGGATGTTAAAAAGAGCAGCATCGGCATGCTTTTCACGTCGTTTGGTAGAAATCCACACGCGCGTTCTGCCAAAAGCACCATTTGCATGCATATCGTGTGGTTTTGCAGAAAACTGCGTCCGCGTCTACCAAAAGATGCATGTGCATGCTAAAAACGCGTTTTGGCACAAATCCATGTGCGGATGTTAAAAAGAGCAGCATCGGCATGCTTTTCACGTCGTTTGGTAGAAATCCACGCGCGCGTTCTGCCAAAAGCACCATTTGCATGCCTATCGTGTGGTTTTGCAGAAAACTGCGTCCGCGTCTACCAAAAGATGCATGCGCATGCTTAAAACGCGCTTTGGCACAAATCCATGCGCGGATGTTAAAAAGAGCAGCATCGGCATGCTTTTCACGTCGTTTGGTAGAAATCCACACGCGCGTTCTGCCAAAAGCACCATTTGCATGCCTATCGTGTGGTTTTGCAGAAAACTGCGTCCGCGTCTACCAAAAGATGCATGCGCATGCTTAAAACGCGCTTTGGCACAAATCCATGTGCGGATGTTAAAAAGAGCAGCATCGGCATGCTTTTCACGTCGTTTGGTAGAAATCCACACGCGCGTTCTGCCAAAAGCACCATTTGCATGCCTATCGTGTGGTTTTGCAGAAAACTGCGTCCGCGTCTACCAAAAGATGCATGCGCATGCTTAAAACGCGCTTTGGCACAAATCCATGTGCGGATGTTAAAAAGAGCAGCATCGGCATGCTTTTCACGTCGTTTGGTAGAAATCCACGCGCGCGTTCTGCCAAAAGCACCATTTGCATGCCTATCGTGTGGTTTTGCAGAAAACTGCGTCCGCGTCTACCAAAAGATGCATGCGCATGCTTAAAACGCGTTTTGGCACAAATCCATGTGCGGGTGCTAAAAAGAGCAGCATCGGCATGCTTTTCACGTCGTTTGGTAGAAATCCACACGCGCGTTCTGCCAAAAGCACCATTTGCATGCCTATCGTGTGGTTTTGCAGAAAACTGCGTCCGCGTCTACCAAAAGATGCATGCGCATGCTTAAAACGCGCTTTGGCACAAATCCATGTGCGGATGTTAAAAAGAGCAGCATCGGCATGCTTTTCACGTCGTTTGGTAGAAATCCACGCGCGCGTTCTGCCAAAAGCACCATTTGCATGCATATCGTGTGGTTTTGCAGAAAACTGCGTCCGCGTCTACCAAAAGATGCATGCGCATGCTTAAAACGCGTTTTGGCACAAATCCATGTGCGGGTGCTAAAAAGAGCAGCATCGGCATGCTTTTCACGTCGTTTGGTAGAAATCCACACGCGCGTTCTGCCAAAAGCACCATTTGCATGCCTATCGTGTGGTTTTGCAGAAAACTGCGTCCGCGTCTACCAAAAGATGCATGCGCATGCTTAAAACGCGTTTTGGCACAAATCCATGTGCGGATGTTAAAAAGAGCAGCATCGGCATGCTTTTCACGTCGTTTGGTAGAAATCCACACGCGCGTTCTGCCAAAAGCACCATTTGCATGCATATCGTGTGGTTTTGCAGAAAACTGCGTCCGCGTCTACCAAAAGATGCATGCGCATGCTAAAAACGCGTTTTGGTACAAATCCATGTGCGGATGTTAAAAAGAGCAGCATCGGCATGCTTTTCACGTCGTTTGGTAGAAATCCACGCGCGCGTTCTGCCAAAAGCACCATTTGCATGCATATCGTGTGGTTTTGCAGAAAACTGCGTCCGCGTCTACCAAAAGATGCATGCGCATGCTTAAAACGCGTTTTGGCACAAATCCATGTGCGGGTGCTAAAAAGAGCAGCATCGGCATGCTTTTCACGTCGTTTGGTAGAAATCCACAAGCGCGTTCTGCCAAAAGCACCATTTGCATGCCTATCGTGTGGTTTTGCAGAAAACTGCGTCCGCGTCTACCAAAAGATGCATGCGCATGCTTAAAACGCGTTTTGGCACAAATCCATGTGCGGGTGCTAAAAAGAGCAGCATCGGCATGCTTTTCACGTCGTTTGGTAGAAATCCACGCGCGCGTTCTGCCAAAAGCACCATTTGCATGCCTATCGTGTGGTTTTGCAGAAAACTGCGTCCGCGTCTACCAAAAGATGCATGCGCATGCTTAAAACGCGTTTTGGCACAAATCCATGTGCGGGTGCTAAAAAGAGCAGCATCGGCATGCTTTTCACGTCGTTTGGTAGAAATCCACACGCGCGTTCTGCCAAAAGCACCATTTGCATGCCTATCGTGTGGTTTTGCAGAAAACTGCGTCCGCGTCTACCAAAAGATGCATGCGCATGCTTAAAACGCGTTTTGGCACAAATCCATGTGCGGATGTTAAAAAGAGCAGCATCGGCATGCTTTTCACGTCGTTTGGTAGAAATCCACACGCGCGTTCTGCCAAAAGCACCATTTGCATGCCTATCGTGTGGTTTTGCAGAAAACTGCGTCCGCGTCTACCAAAAGATGCATGCGCATGCTTAAAACGCGTTTTGGCACAAATCCATGTGCGGGTGCTAAAAAGAGCAGCATCGGCATGCTTTTCACGTCGTTTGGTAGAAATCCACACGCGCGTTCTGCCAAAAGCACCATTTGCATGCCTATCGTGTGGTTTTGCAGAAAACTGCGTCCGCGTCTACCAAAAGATGCATGCGCATGCTTAAAACGCGTTTTGGCACCAATCCATGTGCGGATGTTAAAAAGAGCAGCATCGGCATGCTTTTCACGTCGTTTGGTAGAAATCCACACGCGCGTTCTGCCAAAAGCACCATTTGCATGCATATCGTGTGGTTTTGCAGAAAACTGCGTCCGCGTCTACCAAAAGATGCATGCGCATGCTAAAAACGCGTTTTGGCACAAATCCGTGTGCGGATGTTAAAAAGAGCAGCATAGGCATGCTTTTCACGTCGTTTGGTAGAAATCCATGCGCGCGTTCTGCCAAAAGCACCATTTGCATGCATATCGTGTGGTTTTGCAGAAAACTGCGTCCGCGTCTACCAAAAGATGCATGCGCATGCTTAAAACGCGCTTTGGCACAAATCCATGTGCGGATGTTAAAAAGAGCAGCATCGGCATGCTTTTCACGTCGTTTGGTAGAAATCCACGCGCGCGTTCTGCCAAAAGCACCATTTGCATGCCTATCGTGTGGTTTTGCAGAAAACTGCGTCCGCGTCTACCAAAAGATGCATGCGCATGCTTAAAACGCGTTTTGGCACAAATCCATGTGCGGGTGCTAAAAAGAGCAGCATCGGCATGCTTTTCACGTCGTTTGGTAGAAATCCACACGCGCGTTCTGCCAAAAGCACCATTTGCATGCCTATCGTGTGGTTTTGCAGAAAACTGCGTCCGCGTCTACCAAAAGATGCATGCGCATGCTTAAAACGCGTTTTGGCACAAATCCATGTGCGGATGTTAAAAAGAGCAGCATCGGCATGCTTTTCACGTCGTTTGGTAGAAATCCACACGCGCGTTCTGCCAAAAGCACCATTTGCATGCATATCGTGTGGTTTTGCAGAAAACTGCGTCCGCGTCTACCAAAAGATGCATGCGCATGCTAAAAACGCGTTTTGGCACAAATCCATGTGCGGATGTTAAAAAGAGCAGCATCGGCATGCTTTTCACGTCGTTTGGTAGAAATCCACACGCGCGTTCTGCGAAAAGCACCATTTGCATGCATATCGTGTGGTTTTGCAGAAAACTGCGTCCGCGTCTACCAAAAGATGCATGCGCATGCTAAAAACGCGTTTTGGCACAAATCCATGTGCGGATGTTAAAAAGAGCAGCATCGGCATGCTTTTCACGTCGTTTGGTAGAAATCCACACGCGCGTTCTGCCAAAAGCACCATTTGCATGCCTATCGTGTGGTTTTGCAGAAAACTGCGTCCGCGTCTACCAAAAGATGCATGTGCATGCTAAAAACGCGTTTTGGCACAAATCCATGTGCGGGTGTTAAAAAGAGCAGCATCGGCATGCTTTTCACGTCGTTTGGTAGAAATCCACGCGCGCGTTCTGCCAAAAGCACCATTTGCATGCATATCGTGTGGTTTTGCAGAAAACTGCGTCCGCGTCTACCAAAAGATGCATGCGCATGCTTAAAACGCGTTTTGGCACAAATCCATGTGCGGGTGCTAAAAAGAGCAGCATCGGCATGCTTTGCACGTCGTTTGGTAGAAATCCACACGCGCGTTCTGCCAAAAGCACCATTTGCATGCATATCGTGTGGTTTTGCAGAAAACTGCGTCCGCGTCTACCAAAAGATGCATGCGCATGCTAAAAACGCGCTTTGGCACAAATCCATGTGCGGATGTTAAAAAGAGCAGCATCGGCATGCTTTTCACGTCGTTTGGTAGAAATCCACACGCGCGTTCTGCCAAAAGCACCATTTGCATGCCTATCGTGTGGTTTTGCAGAAAACTGCGTCCGCGTCTACCAAAAGATGCATGCGCATGCTTAAAACGCGCTTTGGCACAAATCCATGTGCGGATGTTAAAAAGAGCAGCATCGGCATGCTTTTCACGTCGTTTGGTAGAAATCCACGCGCGCGTTCTACCAAAAGCACCATTTGCATGCCTATCGTGTGGTTTTGCAGAAAACTGCGTCCGCGTCTACCAAAAGATGCATGCGCATGCTTAAAACGCGTTTTGGCACAAATCCATGTGCGGGTGCTAAAAAGAGCAGCATCGGCATGCTTTTCACGTCGTTTGGTAGAAATCCACACGCGCGTTCTGCCAAAAGCACCATTTGCATGCCTATCGTGTGGTTTTGCAGAAAACTGCGTCCGCGTCTACCAAAAGATGCATGCGCATGCTTAAAACGCGTTTTGGCACAAATCCATGTGCGGATGTTAAAAAGAGCAGCATCGGCATGCTTTTCACGTCGTTTGGTAGAAATCCACACGCGCGTTCTGCCAAAAGCACCATTTGCATGCATATCGTGTGGTTTTGCAGAAAACTGCGTCCGCGTCTACAAAAAGATGCATGCGCATGCTTAAAACGCGTTTTGGCACAAATCCATGTGCGGATGTTAAAAAGAGCAGCATCGGCATGCTTTTCACGTCGTTTGGTAGAAATCCACACGCGCGTTCTGCCAAAAGCACCATTTGCATGCATATCGTGTGGTTTTGCAGAAAACTGCGTCCGCGTCTACCAAAAGATGCATGCGCATGCTAAAAACGCGTTTTGGCACAAATCCGTGTGCGGATGTTAAAAAGAGCAGCATAGGCATGCTTTTCACGTCGTTTGGTAGAAATCCATGCGCGCGTTCTGCCAAAAGCACCATTTGCATGCATATCGTGTGGTTTTGCAGAAAACTGCGTCCGCGTCTACCAAAAGATGCATGCGCATGCTTAAAACGCGCTTTGGCACAAATCCATGTGCGGATGTTAAAAAGAGCAGCATCGGCATGCTTTTCACGTCGTTTGGTAGAAATCCACGCGCGCGTTCTGCCAAAAGCACCATTTGCATGCATATCGTGTGGTTTTGCAGAAAACTGCGTCCGCGTCTACCAAAAGATGCATGCGCATGCTAAAAACGCGTTTTGGCACAAATCCATGTGCGGATGTTAAAAAGAGCAGCATCGGCATGCTTTTCACGTCGTTTGGTAGAAATCCACACGCGCGTTCTGCCAAAAGCACCATTTGCATGCCTATCGTGTGGTTTTGCAGAAAACTGCGTCCGCGTCTACCAAAAGATGCATGTGCATGCTAAAAACGCGTTTTGGCACAAATCCATGTGCGGGTGTTAAAAAGAGCAGCATCGGCATGCTTTTCACGTCGTTTGGTAGAAATCCACGCGCGCGTTCTGCCAAAAGCACCATTTGCATGCATATCGTGTGGTTTTGCAGAAAACTGCGTCCGCGTCTACCAAAAGATGCATGCGCATTCTTAAAACGCGTTTTGGCACAAATCCATGTGCGGGTGCTAAAAAGAGCAGCATCGGCATGCTTTGCACGTCGTTTGGTAGAAATCCACACGCGCGTTCTGCCAAAAGCACCATTTGCATGCATATCGTGTGGTTTTGCAGAAAACTGCGTCCGCGTCTACCAAAAGATGCATGCGCATGCTAAAAACGCGCTTTGGCACAAATCCATGTGCGGATGTTAAAAAGAGCAGCATCGGCATGCTTTTCACGTCGTTTGGTAGAAATCCACACGCGCGTTCTGCCAAAAGCACCATTTGCATGCCTATCGTGTGGTTTTGCAGAAAACTGCGTCCGCGTCTACCAAAAGATGCATGCGCATGCTTAAAACGCGCTTTGGCACAAATCCATGTGCGGATGTTAAAAAGAGCAGCATCGGCATGCTTTTCACGTCGTTTGGTAGAAATCCACGCGCGCGTTCTACCAAAAGCACCATTTGCATGCCTATCGTGTGGTTTTGCAGAAAACTGCGTCCGCGTCTACCAAAAGATGCATGCGCATGCTTAAAACGCGTTTTGGCACAAATCCATGTGCGGGTGCTAAAAAGAGCAGCATCGGCATGCTTTTCACGTCGTTTGGTAGAAATCCACACGCGCGTTCTGCCAAAAGCACCATTTGCATGCCTATCGTGTGGTTTTGCAGAAAACTGCGTCCGCGTCTACCAAAAGATGCATGCGCATGCTTAAAACGCGTTTTGGCACAAATCCATGTGCGGATGTTAAAAAGAGCAGCATCGGCATGCTTTTCACGTCGTTTGGTAGAAATCCACACGCGCGTTCTGCCAAAAGCACCATTTGCATGCATATCGTGTGGTTTTGCAGAAAACTGCGTCCGCGTCTACAAAAAGATGCATGCGCATGCTAAAAACGCGTTTTGGCACAAATCCATGTGCGGATGTTAAAAAGAGCAGCATCGGCATGCTTTTCACGTCGTTTGGTAGAAATCCAGGCGCGCGTTCTGCCAAAAGCACCATTTGCATGCATATCGTGTGGTTTTGCAGAAAACTGCGTCCGCGTCTACCAAAAGATGCATGCGCATGCTTAAAATGCGTTTTGGCACAAATCCATGTGCGGGTGCTAAAAAGAGCAGCATCGGCATGCTTTTCACGTCGTTTGGTAGAAATCCACACGCGCGTTCTGCCAAAAGCACCATTTGCATGCCTATCGTGTGGTTTTGCAGAAAACTGCGTCCGCGTCTACCAAAAGATGCATGTGCATGCTAAAAACGCGTTTTGGCACAAATCCATGTGCGGGTGTTAAAAAGAGCAGCATCGGCATGCTTTTCACGTCGTTTGGTAGAAATCCACGCGCGCGTTCTGCCAAAAGCACCATTTGCATGCATATCGTGTGGTTTTGCAGAAAACTGCGTCCGCGTCTACCAAAAGATGCATGCGCATGCTTAAAACGCGTTTTGGCACAAATCCATGTGCGGGTGCTAAAAAGAGCAGCATCGGCATGCTTTGCACGTCGTTTGGTAGAAATCCACACGCGCGTTCTGCCAAAAGCACCATTTGCATGCATATCGTGTGGTTTTGCAGAAAACTGCGTCCGCGTCTACCAAAAGATGCATGTGCATGCTAAAAACGCGTTTTGGCACAAATCCATGTGCGGATGTTAAAAAGAGCAGCATCGGCATGCTTTTCACGTCGTTTGGTAGAAATCCACACGTGCGTTCTGCCAAAAGCACCATTTGCATGCCTATCGTGTGGTTTTGCAGAAAACTGCGTCCGCGTCTACCAAAAGATGCATGCGCATGCTAAAAACGCGCTTTGGCACAAATCCATGTGCGGATGTTAAAAAGAGCAGCATCGGCATGCTTTTCACGTCGTTTGGTAGAAATCCACACGCGCGTTCTGCCAAAAGCACCATTTGCATGCCTATCGTGTGGTTTTGCAGAAAACTGCGTCCGCGTCTACCAAAAGATGCATGCGCATGCTTAAAACGCGCTTTGGCACAAATCCATGTGCGGATGTTAAAAAGAGCAGCATCGGCATGCTTTTCACGTCGTTTGGTAGAAATCCACGCGCGCGTTCTACCAAAAGCACCATTTGCATGCCTATCGTGTGGTTTTGCAGAAAACTGCGTCCGCGTCTACCAAAAGATGCATGCGCATGCTTAAAACGCGTTTTGGCACAAATCCATGTGCGGGTGCTAAAAAGAGCAGCATCGGCATGCTTTTCACGTCGTTTGGTAGAAATCCACACGCGCGTTCTGCCAAAAGCACCATTTGCATGCCTATCGTGTGGTTTTGCAGAAAACTGCGTCCGCGTCTACCAAAAGATGCATGCGCATGCTTAAAACGCGTTTTGGCACAAATCCATGTGCGGATGTTAAAAAGAGCAGCATCGGCATGCTTTTCACGTCGTTTGGTAGAAATCCACACGCGCGTTCTGCCAAAAGCACCATTTGCATGCATATCGTGTGGTTTTGCAGAAAACTGCGTCCGCGTCTACAAAAAGATGCATGCGCATGCTAAAAACGCGTTTTGGCACAAATCCATGTGCGGATGTTAAAAAGAGCAGCATCGGCATGCTTTTCACGTCGTTTGGTAGAAATCCAGGCGCGCGTTCTGCCAAAAGCACCATTTGCATGCATATCGTGTGGTTTTGCAGAAAACTGCGTCCGCGTCTACCAAAAGATGCATGCGCATGCTTAAAACGCGTTTTGGCACAAATCCATGTGCGGGTGCTAAAAAGAGCAGCATCGGCATGCTTTTCACGTCGTTTGGTAGAAATCCACACGCGCGTTCTGCCAAAAGCACCATTTGCATGCCTATCGTGTGGTTTTGCAGAAAACTGCGTCCGCGTCTACCAAAAGATGCATGTGCATGCTAAAAACGCGTTTTGGCACAAATCCATGTGCGGGTGTTAAAAAGAGCAGCATCGGCATGCTTTTCACGTCGTTTGGTAGAAATCCACGCGCGCGTTCTGCCAAAAGCACCATTTGCATGCATATCGTGTGGTTTTGCAGAAAACTGCGTCCGCGTCTACCAAAAGATGCATGCGCATGCTTAAAACGCGCTTTGGCACAAATCCATGTGCGGATGTTAAAAAGAGCAGCATCGGCATGCTTTTCACGTCGTTTGGTAGAAATCCACGCGCGCGTTCTACCAAAAGCACCATTTGCATGCCTATCGTGTGGTTTTGCAGAAAACTGCGTCCGCGTCTACCAAAAGATGCATGCGCATGCTTAAAACGCGTTTTGGCACAAATCCATGTGCGGGTGCTAAAAAGAGCAGCATCGGCATGCTTTTCACGTCGTTTGGTAGAAATCCACACGCGCGTTCTGCCAAAAGCACCATTTGCATGCCTATCGTGTGGTTTTGCAGAAAACTGCGTCCGCGTCTACCAAAAGGTGCATGCGCATGCTTAAAACGCGTTTTGGCACAAATCCATGTGCGGATGTTAAAAAGAGCAGCATCGGCATGCTTTTCACGTCGTTTGGTAGAAATCCACACGCGCGTTCTGCCAAAAGCACCATTTGCATGCATATCGTGTGGTTTTGCAGAAAACTGCGTCCGCGTCTACCAAAAGATGCATGCGCATGCTAAAAACGCGTTTTGGCACAAATCCATGTGCGGATGTTAAAAAGAGCAGCATCGGCATGCTTTTCACGTCGTTTGGTAGAAATCCACGCGCGCGTTCTGCCAAAAGCACCATTTGCATGCCTATCGTGTGGTTCTGCAGAAAACTGCGTCCGCGTCTACCAAAAGATGCATGTGCATGCTAAAAACGCGTTTTGGCACAAATCCATGTGCGGGTGTTAAAAAGAGCAGCATCGGCATGCTTTTCACGTCGTTTGGTAGAAATCCACGCGCGCGTTCTGCGAAAAGCACCATTTGCATGCATATCGTGTGGTTTTGCAGAAAACTGCGTCCGCGTCTACCAAAAGATGCATGCGCATGCTTAAAACGCGTTTTGGCCCAAATCCATGTGCGGGTGCTAAAAAGAGCAGCATCGGCATGCTTTTCACGTCGTTTGGTAGAAATCCACACGCGCGTTCTGCCAAAAGCACCATTTGCATGCATATCGTGTGGTTTTGCAGAAAACTGCGTCCGCGTCTACCAAAAGATGCATGCGCATGCTTAAAACGCGTTTTGGCACAAATCCATGTGCGGGTGCTAAAAAGAGCAGCATCGGCATGCTTTTCACGTCGTTTGGTAGAAATCCACACGCGCGTTCTGCCAAAAGCACCATTTGCATGCATATCGTGTGGTTTTGCAGAAAACTGCGTCCGCGTCTACCAAAAGATGCATGTGCATGCTAAAAACGCGTTGTGGCACAAATCCATGTGCGGATGTTAAAAAGAGCAGCATCGGCATGCTTTTCACGTCGTTTGGTAGAAATCCACACGCGCGTTCTGCCAAAAGCACCATTTGCATGCATATCGTGTGGTTTTGCAGAAAACTGCGTCCGCGTATACCAAAAGATGCATGCGCATGCTAAAAACGCGTTTTGGCACAAATCCATGTGCGGATGTTAAAAAGAGCAGCATCGGCATGCTTTTCACGTCGTTTGGTAGAAATCCACACGCGCGTTCTGCCAAAAGCACCATTTGCATGCATATCGTGTGGTTTTGCAGAAAACTGCGTCCGCGTCTACCAAAAGATGCATGTGCATGCTAAAAACGCGTTTTGGCACAAATCCATGTGCGGATGTTAAAAAGAGCAGCATCGGCATGCTTTTCACGTCGTTTGGTAGAAATCCACGCGCGCATTCTGCCAAAAGCACCATTTGCATGCCTATCGTGTGGTTTTGCAGAAAACTGCGTCCGCGTCTACCAAAAGATGCATGCGCATGCATAAAACGCGCTTTGGCACAAATCCATGCGCGGATGTTAAAAAGAGCAGCATCGGCATGCTTTTCACGTCGTTTGGTAGAAATCCACACGCGTGTTCTGCCAAAAGCACCATTTGCATGCCTATCGTGTGGTTTTGCAGAAAACTGCGTCCGCGTCTACCAAAAGATGCATGCGCATGCTTAAAACGCGCTTTGGCACAAATCCATGTGCGGATGTTAAAAAGAGCAGCATCGGCATGCTTTTCACGTCGTTTGGTAGAAATCCACGCGCGCGTTCTGCCAAAAGCACCATTTGCATGCCTATCGTGTGGTTTTGCAGAAAACTGCGTCCGCGTCTACCAAAAGATGCATGCGCATGCTTAAAACGCGTTTTGGCACAAATCCATGTGCGGGTGCTAAAAAGAGCAGCATCGGCATGCTTTTCACGTCGTTTGGTAGAAATCCACACGCGCGTTCTGCCAAAAGCACCATTTGCATGCCTATCGTGTGGTTTTGCAGAAAACTGCGTCCGCGTCTACCAAAAGATGCATGCGCATGCTTAAAACGCGTTTTGGCACAAATCCATGTGCGGATGTTAAAAAGAGCAGCATCGGCATGCTTTTCACGTCGTTTGGTAGAAATCCACACGCGCGTTCTGCCAAAAGCACCATTTGCATGCATATCGTGTGGTTTTGCAGAAAACTGCGTCCGCGTCTACCAAAAGATGCATGCGCATGCTAAAAACGCGTTTTGGTACAAATCCATGTGCGGATGTTAAAAAGAGCAGCATCGGCATGCTTTTCACGTCGTTTGGTAGAAATCCACGCGCGCGTTCTGCCAAAAGCACCATTTGCATGCATATCGTGTGGTTTTGCAGAAAACTGTGTCCGCGTCTACCAAAAGATGCATGCGCATGCTTAAAACGCGTTTTGGCACAAATCCATGTGCGGGTGCTAAAAAGAGCAGCATCGGCATGCTTTTCACGTCGTTTGGTAGAAATCCACAAGCGCGTTCTGCCAAAAGCACCATTTGCATGCCTATCGTGTGGTTTTGCAGAAAACTGCGTCCGCGTCTACCAAAAGATGCATGCGCATGCTTAAAACGCGTTTTGGCACAAATCCATGTGCGGGTGCTAAAAAGAGCAGCATCGGCATTCTTTTCACGTCGTTTGGTAGAAATCCACACGCGCGTTCTGCCAAAAGCACCATTTGCATGCATATCGTGTGGTTTTGCAGAAAACTGCGTCCGCGTCTACCAAAAGATGCATGTGCATGCTAAAAACGCGTTGTGGCACAAATCCATGTGCGGATGTTAAAAAGAGCAGCATCGGCATGCTTTTCACGTCGTTTGGTAGAAATCCACACGCGCGTTCTGCCAAAAGCACCATTTGCATGCATATCGTGTGGTTTTGCAGAAAACTGCGTCCGCGTATACCAAAAGATGCATGCGCATGCTAAAAACGCGTTTTGGCACAAATCCATGTGCGGATGTTAAAAAGAGCAGCATCGGCATGCTTTTCACGTCGTTTGGTAGAAATCCACACGCGCGTTCTGCCAAAAGCACCATTTGCATGCATATCGTGTGGTTTTGCAGAAAACTGCGTCCGCGTCTACCAAAAGATGCATGTGCATGCTAAAAACGCGTTTTGGCACAAATCCATGTGCGGATGTTAAAAAGAGCAGCATCGGCATGCTTTTCACGTCGTTTGGTAGAAATCCACGCGCGCATTCTGCCAAAAGCACCATTTGCATGCCTATCGTGTGGTTTTGCAGAAAACTGCGTCCGCGTCTACCAAAAGATGCATGCGCATGCATAAAACGCGCTTTGGCACAAATCCATGCGCGGATGTTAAAAAGAGCAGCATCGGCATGCTTTTCACGTCGTTTGGTAGAAATCCACACGCGTGTTCTGCCAAAAGCACCATTTGCATGCCTATCGTGTGGTTTTGCAGAAAACTGCGTCCGCGTCTACCAAAAGATGCATGCGCATGCTTAAAACGCGCTTTGGCACAAATCCATGTGCGGATGTTAAAAAGAGCAGCATCGGCATGCTTTTCACGTCGTTTGGTAGAAATCCACGCGCGCGTTCTGCCAAAAGCACCATTTGCATGCCTATCGTGTGGTTTTGCAGAAAACTGCGTCCGCGTCTACCAAAAGATGCATGCGCATGCTTAAAACGCGTTTTGGCACAAATCCATGTGCGGGTGCTAAAAAGAGCAGCATCGGCATGCTTTTCACGTCGTTTGGTAGAAATCCACACGCGCGTTCTGCCAAAAGCACCATTTGCATGCCTATCGTGTGGTTTTGCAGAAAACTGCGTCCGCGTCTACCAAAAGATGCATGCGCATGCTTAAAACGCGTTTTGGCACAAATCCATGTGCGGATGTTAAAAAGAGCAGCATCGGCATGCTTTTCACGTCGTTTGGTAGAAATCCACACGCGCGTTCTGCCAAAAGCACCATTTGCATGCATATCGTGTGGTTTTGCAGAAAACTGCGTCCGCGTCTACCAAAAGATGCATGCGCATGCTAAAAACGCGTTTTGGTACAAATCCATGTGCGGATGTTAAAAAGAGCAGCATCGGCATGCTTTTCACGTCGTTTGGTAGAAATCCACGCGCGCGTTCTGCCAAAAGCACCATTTGCATGCATATCGTGTGGTTTTGCAGAAAACTGTGTCCGCGTCTACCAAAAGATGCATGCGCATGCTTAAAACGCGTTTTGGCACAAATCCATGTGCGGGTGCTAAAAAGAGCAGCATCGGCATGCTTTTCACGTCGTTTGGTAGAAATCCACAAGCGCGTTCTGCCAAAAGCACCATTTGCATGCCTATCGTGTGGTTTTGCAGAAAACTGCGTCCGCGTCTACCAAAAGATGCATGCGCATGCTTAAAACGCGTTTTGGCACAAATCCATGTGCGGGTGCTAAAAAGAGCAGCATCGGCATGCTTTTCACGTCGTTTGGTAGAAATCCACGCGCGCGTTCTGCCAAAAGCACCATTTGCATGCCTATCGTGTGGTTTTGCAGAAAACTGCGTCCGCGTCTACCAAAAGATGCATGCGCATGCTTAAAACGCGTTTTGGCACAAATCCATCTGCGGGTGCTAAAAAGAGCAGCATCGGCATGCTTTTCACGTCGTTTGGTAGAAATCCACACGCGCGTTCTGCCAAAAGCACCATTTGCATGCCTATCGTGTGGTTTTGCAGAAAACTGCGTCCGCGTCTACCAAAAGATGCATGCGCATGCTTAAAACGCGTTTTGGCACAAATCCATGTGCGGATGTTAAAAAGAGCAGCATCGGCATGCTTTTCACGTCGTTTGGTAGAAATCCACACGCGCGTTCTGCCAAAAGCACCATTTGCATGCATATCGTGTGGTTTTGCAGAAAACTGCGTCCGCGTCTACCAAAAGATGCATGCGCATGCTAAAAACGCGTTTTGGCACAAATCCATGTGCGGATGTTAAAAAGAGCAGCATCGGCATGCTTTTCACGTCGTTTGGTAGAAATCCACGCGCGCGTTCTGCCAAAAGCACCATTTGCATGCATATCGTGTGGTTTTGCAGAAAACTGCGTCCGCGTCTACCAAAAGATGCATGCGCTTGCTTAAAACGCGTTTTGGCACAAATCCATGTGCGGGTGCTAAAAAGAGCAGCATCGGCATGCTTTTCACGTCGTTTGGTAGAAATCCACACGCGCGTTCTGCCAAAAGCACCATTTGCATGCCTATCGTGAGGTTTTGCAGAAAACTGCGTCCGCGTCTACCAAAAGATGCATGCGCATGCTTAAAACGCGCTTTGGCACAAATCCATGTGCGGATGTTAAAAAGAGCAGCATCGGCATGCTTTTCACGTCGTTTGGTAGAAATCCACGCGCGCGTTCTGCCAAAAGCACCATTTGCATGCATATCGTGTGGTTTTGCAGAAAACTGCGTCCGCGTCTACCAAAAGATGCATGCGCATGCTTAAAACGCGTTTTGGCACAAATCCATGTGCGGGTGCTAAAAAGAGCAGCATCGGCATGCTTTTCACGTCGTTTGGTAGAAATCCACACGCGCGTTCTGCCAAAAGCACCATTTGCATGCATATCGTGTGGTTTTGCAGAAAACTGCGTCCGCGTCTACCAAAAGATGCATGTGCATGCTAAAAACGCGTTTTGGCACAAATCCATGTGCGGATGTTAAAAAGAGCAGCATCGGCATGCTTTTCACGTCGTTTGGTAGAAATCCACACGCGCGTTCTGCCAAAAGCACCATTTGCATGCATATCGTGTGGTTTTGCAGAAAACTGCGTCCGCGTCTACCAAAAGATGCATGTGCATGCTAAAAACGCGTTTTGGCACAAATCCATGTGCGGATGTTAAAAAGAGCAGCATCGGCATGCTTTTCACGTCGTTTGGTAGAAATCCACACGCGCGTTCTGCCAAAAGCACCATTTGCATGCATATCGTGTGGTTTTGCAGAAAACTGCGTCCGCGTCTACCAAAAGATGCATGTGCATGCTAAAAACGCGTTTTGGCACAAATCCATGTGCGGATGTTAAAAAGAGCAGCATCGGCATGCTTTTCACGTCGTTTGGTAGAAATCCACGCGCGCGTTCTGCCAAAAGCACCATTTGCATGCCTATCGTGTGGATTTGAAGAAAACTGCGTCCGCGTCTACCAAAAGATGCTTGCGCATGCTTAAAACGCGTTTTGGCACAAATCCATGTGCGGATGGTAAAAAGAGCAGCATCGGCATGCTTTTCACGTCGTTTGGTAGAAATCCACACGCGCGTTCTGCCAAAAGCACCATTTGCATGCATATCGTGTGGTTTTGCAGAAAACTGCGTCCGCGTCTACCAAAAGATGCATGCGCATGCTTAAAACGCGCTTTGGCACAAATCCATGTGCGGATGTTAAAAAGAGCAGCATCGGCATGCTTTTCACGTCGTTTGGTAGAAATCCACACGCGCGTTCTGCCAAAAGCACCATTTGCATGCCTATCGTGTGGTTTTGCAGAAAACTGCGTCCGCGTCTACCAAAAGATGCATGCGCATACTTAAAACGCGCTTTGGCACAAATCCATGTGCGGATGTTAAAAAGAGCAGCATCGGCATGCTTTTCACGTCGTTTGGTAGAAATCCACACGCGCGTTCTGCCAAAAGCACCATTTGCATGCATATCGTGTGGTTTTGCAGAAAACTGCGTCCGCGTCTACCAAAAGATGCATGTGCATGCTAAAAACGCGTTTTGGCACAAATCCATGTGCGGATGTTAAAAAGAGCAGCATCGGCATGCTTTTCACGTCGTTTGGTAGAAATCCACACGCGCGTTCTGCCAAAAGCACCATTTGCATGCATATCGTGTGGTTTTGCAGAAAACTGCGTCCGCGTCTACCAAAAGATGCATGTGCATGCTAAAAACGCGTTTTGGCACAAATCCATGTGCGGATGTTAAAAAGAGCAGCATCGGCATGCTTTTCACGTCGTTTGGTAGAAATCCACGCGCGCGTTCTGCCAAAAGCACCATTTGCATGCATATCGTGTGGTTTTGCAGAAAACTGCGTCCGCGTCTACCAAAAGATGCATGCGCATGCTTAAAACGCGTTTTGGCACAAATCCATGTGCGGGTGCTAAAAAGAGCAGCATCGGCATGCTTTTCACGTCGTTTGGTAGAAATCCACACGCGCGTTCTGCCAAAAGCACCATTTGCATGCATATCGTGTGGTTTTGCAGAAAACTGCGTCCGCGTCTACCAAAAGATGCATGTGCATGCTAAAAACGCGTTTTGGCACAAATCCATGTGCGGATGTTAAAAAGAGCAGCATCGGCATGCTTTTCACGTCGTTTGGTAGAAATCCACACGCGCGTTCTGCCAAAAGCACCATTTGCATGCATATCGTGTGGTTTTGCAGAAAACTGCGTCCGCGTCTACCAAAAGATGCATGTGCATGCTAAAAACGCGTTTTGGCACAAATCCATGTGCGGATGTTAAAAAGAGCAGCATCGGCATGCTTTTCACGTCGTTTGGTAGAAATCCACGCGCGCGTTCTGCCAAAAGCACCATTTGCATGCATATCGTGTGGTTTTGCAGAAAACTGCGTCCGCGTCTACCAAAAGATGCATGCGCATGCTTAAAACGCGTTTTGGCACAAATCCATGTGCGGGTGCTAAAAAGAGCAGCATCGGCATGCTTTTCACGTCGTTTGGTAGAAATCCACACGCGCGTTCTGCCAAAAGCACCATTTGCATGCCTATCGTGTGGTTTTGCAGAAAACTGCGTCCGCGTCTACCAAAAGATGCATGCGCATGCTTAAAACGCGCTTTGGCACAAATCCATGTGCGGATGTTAAAAAGAGCGGCATCGGCATGCTTTTCACGTCGTTTGGTAGAAATCCACGCGCGCGTTCTGCCAAAAGCACCATTTGCATGCATATCGTGTGGTTTTGCAGAAAACTGCGTCCGCGTCTACCAAAAGATGCATGCGCATGCTTAAAACGCGTTTTGGCACAAATCCATGTGCGGGTGCTAAAAAGAGCAGCATCGGCATGCTTTTCACGTCGTTTGGTAGAAATCCACACGCGCGTTCTGCCAAAAGCACCATTTGCATGCATATCGTGTGGTTTTGCAGAAAACTGCGTCCGCGTCTACCAAAAGATGCATGTGCATGCTAAAAACGCGTTTTGGCACAAATCCATGTGCGGATGTTAAAAAGAGCAGCATCGGCATGCTTTTCACGTCGTTTGGTAGAAATCCACACGCGCGTTCTGCCAAAAGCACCATTTGCATGCATATCGTGTGGTTTTGCAGAAAACTGCGTCCGCGTCTACCAAAATATGCATGCGCATGCTAAAAACGCGTTTTGGCACAAATCCATGTGCGGATGTTAAAAAGAGCAGCATCGGCATGCTTTTCACGTCGTTTGGTAGAAATCCACACGCGCGTTCTGCCAAAAGCACCATTTCCATGCATATCGTGTGGTTTTGCAGAAAACTGCGTCCGCGTCTACCAAAAGATGCATGTGCATGCTAAAAACGCGTTTTGGCACAAATCCATGTGCGGATGTTAAAAAGAGCAGCATCGGCATGCTTTTCACGTCGTTTGGTAGAAATCCACACGCGCGTTCTGCCAAAAGCACCATTTGCATGCATATCGTGTGGTTTTGCAGAAAACTGCGTCCGCGTCTACCAAAAGATGCATGCGCATGCTAAAAACGCGTTTTGGCACAAATCCATGTGCGGATGTTAAAAAGAGCAGCATCGGCATGCTTTTCACGTCGTTTGGTAGAAATCCACGCGCGCGTTCTGCCAAAAGCACCATTTGCATGCATATCGTGTGGTTTTGCAGAAAACTGCGTCCGCGTCTACCAAAAGATGCATGCGCATGCTTAAAACGCGTTTTGGCACAAATCCATGTGCGGGTGCTAAAAAGAGCAGCATCGGCATGCTTTTCACGTCGTTTGGTAGAAATCCACACGCGCGTTCTGCCAAAAGCACCATTTGCATGCCTATCGTGTGGTTTTGCAGAAAACTGCGTCCGCGTCTACCAAAATATGCATGTGCATGCTAAAAACGCGTTTTGGCACAAATCCATGTGCGGGTGCTAAAAAGAGCAGCATCGGCATGCTTTTCACGTCGTTTGGTAGAAATCCACGCGCGCGTTCTGCCAAAAGCACCATTTGCATGCATATCGTGTGGTTTTGCAGAAAACTGCGTCCGCGTCTACCAAAAGATGCATGCGCATGCTTAAAACGCGTTTTGGCACAAATCCATGTGCGGGTGCTAAAAAGAGCAGCATCGGCATGCTTTTCACGTCGTTTGGTAGAAATCCACACGCGCGTTCTGCCAAAAGCACCATTTGCATGCATATCGTGTGGTTTTGCAGAAAACTGCGTCCGCGTCTACCAAAAGATGCATGTGCATGCTAAAAACGCGTTTTGGCACAAATCCATGTGCGGATGTTAAAAAGAGCAGCATCGGCATGCTTTTCACGTCGTTTGGTAGAAATCCACACGTGCGTTCTGCCAAAAGCACCATTTGCATGCCTATCGTGTGGTTTTGCAGAAAACTGCGTCCGCGTCTACCAAAAGATGCATGCGCATGCTAAAAACGCGCTTTGGCACAAATCCATGTGCGGATGTTAAAAAGAGCAGCATCGGCATGCTTTTCACGTCGTTTGGTAGAAATCCACGCGCGCGTTCTGCCAAAAGCACCATTTGCATGCATATCGTGTGGTTTTGCAGAAAACTGCGTCCGCGTCTACCAAAAGATGCATGCGCATGCTTAAAACGCGTTTTGGCACAAATCCATGTGCGGGTGCTAAAAAGAGCAGCATCGGCATGCTTTTCACGTCGTTTGGTAGAAATCCACACGCGCGTTCTGCCAAAAGCACCATTTGCATGCCTATCGTGTGGTTTTGCAGAAAACTGCGTCCGCGTCTACCAAAAGATGCATGCGCATGCTTAAAACGCGTTTTGGCACAAATCCATGTGCGGATGTTAAAAAGAGCAGCATCGGCATGCTTTTCACGTCGTTTGGTAGAAATCCACACGCGCGTTCTGCCAAAAGCACCATTTGCATGCATATCGTGTGGTTTTGCAGAAAACTGCGTCCGCGTCTACCAAAAGATGCATGCGCATGCTAAAAACGCGTTTTGGCACAAATCCATGTGCGGATGTTAAAAAGAGCAGCATCGGCATGCTTTTCACGTCGTTTGGTAGAAATCCACACGTGCGTTCTGCCAAAAGCACCATTTGCATGCCTATCGTGTGGTTTTGCAGAAAACTGCGTCCGCGTCTACCAAAAGATGCATGCGCATGCTTAAAACGCGCTTTGGCACAAATCCATGTGCGGATGTTAAAAAGAGCAGCATCGGCATGCTTTTCACGTCGTTTGGTAGAAATCCACGCGCGCGTTCTGCCAAAAGCACCATTTGCATGCATATCGTGTGGTTTTGCAGAAAACTGCGTCCGCGTCTACCAAAAGATGCATGCGCATGCTTAAAACGCGTTTTGGCACAAATCCATGTGCGGGTGCTAAAAAGAGCAGCATCGGCATGCTTTTCACGTCGTTTGGTAGAAATCCACACGCGCGTTCTGCCAAAAGCACCATTTGCATGCCTATCGTGTGGTTTTGCAGAAAACTGCGTCCGCGTCTACCAAAAGATGCATGCGCATGCTTAAAACGCGCTTTGGCACAAATCCATGTGCGGATGTTAAAAAGAGCAGCATCGGCATGCTTTTCACGTCGTTTGGTAGAAATCCACACGCGCGTTCTGCCAAAAGCACCATTTGCATGCATATCGTGTGGTTTTGCAGAAAACTGCGTCCGCGTCTACCAAAAGATGCATGTGCATGCTAAAAACGCGTTTTGGCACAAATCCATGTGCGGATGTTAAAAAGAGCAGCATCGGCATGCTTTTCACGTCGTTTGGTAGAAATCCACACGTGCGTTCTGCCAAAAGCACCATTTGCATGCCTATCGTGTGGTTTTGCAGAAAACTGCGTCCGCGTCTACCAAAAGATGCATGCGCATGCTAAAAACGCGCTTTGGCACAAATCCATGTGCGGATGTTAAAAAGAGCAGCATCGGCATGCTTTTCACGTCGTTTGGTAGAAATCCACGCGCGCGTTCTGCCAAAAGCACCATTTGCATGCATATCGTGTGGTTTTGCAGAAAACTGCGTCCGCGTCTACCAAAAGATGCATGCGCATGCTTAAAACGCGTTTTGGCACAAATCCATGTGCGGGTGCTAAAAAGAGCAGCATCGGCATGCTTTTCACGTCGTTTGGTAGAAATCCACACGCGCGTTCTGCCAAAAGCACCATTTGCATGCATATCGTGTGGTTTTGCAGAAAACTGCGTCCGCGTCTACCAAAAGATGCATGTGCATGCTAAAAACGCGTTGTGGCACAAATCCATGTGCGGATGTTAAAAAGAGCAGCATCGGCATGCTTTTCACGTCGTTTGGTAGAAATCCACACGCGCGTTCTGCAAAAGCACCATTTGCATGCATATCGTGTGGTTTTGCAGAAAACTGCGTCCGCGTCTACCAAAAGATGCATGCGCATGCTAAAAACGCGTTTTGGCACAAATCCATGTGCGGATGTTAAAAAGAGCAGCATCGGCATGCTTTTCACGTCGTTTGGTAGAAATCCACACGCGCGTTCTGCCAAAAGCACCATTTGCATGCATATCGTGTGGTTTTGCAGAAAACTGCGTCCGCGTCTACCAAAAGATGCATGTGCATGCTAAAAACGCGTTTTGGCACAAATCCATGTGCGGATGTTAAAAAGAGCAGCATCGGCATGCTTTTCACGTCGTTTGGTAGAAATCCACGCGCGCGTTCTGCCAAAAGCACCATTTGCATGCCTATCGTGTGGTTTTGCAGAAAACTGCGTCCGCGTC
This sequence comes from Dermacentor variabilis, assembly GCF_050947875.1. Classification (NCBI taxonomy): domain Eukaryota; kingdom Metazoa; phylum Arthropoda; class Arachnida; order Ixodida; family Ixodidae; genus Dermacentor; species Dermacentor variabilis. The sequence goes on along the minus strand of NW_027460726.1, from coordinate 7,654 downwards.
TACCAAAAGATGCATGCGCATGCTTAAAACGCGCTTTGGCACAAATCCATGCGCGGATGTTAAAAAGAGCAGCATCGGCATGCTTTTCACGTCGTTTGGTATAAATCCACACGCGCGTTCTGCCAAAAGCACCATTTGCATGCCTATCGTGTGGTTTTGCAGAAAACTGCGTCCGCGTCTACCAAAAGATGCATGCGCATGCTTAAAACGCGCTTTGGCACAAATCCATGTGCGGATGTTAAAAAGAGCAGCATCGGCATGCTTTTCACGTCGTTTGGTAGAAATCCACGCGCGCGTTCTGCCAAAAGCACCATTTGCATGCCTATCGTGTGGTTTTGCAGAAAACTGCGTCCGCGTCTACCAAAAGATGCATGCGCATGCTTAAAACGCGTTTTGGCACAAATCCATGTGCGGGTGCTAAAACGAGCAGCATCGGCATGCTTTTCACGTCGTTTGGTAGAAATCCACACGCGCGTTCTGCCAAAAGCACCATTTGCATGCCTATCGTGTGGTTTTGCAGAAAACTGCGTCCGCGTCTACCAAAAGATGCATGCGCATGCTTAAAACGCGTTTTGGCACAAATCCATGTGCGGATGTTAAAAAGAGCAGCATCGGCATGCTTTTCACGTCGTTTGGTAGAAATCCACACGCGCGTTCTGCCAAAAGCACCATTTGCATGCATATCGTGTGGTTTTGCAGAAAACTGCGTCCGCGTCTACCAAAAGATGCATGCGCATGCTAAAAACGCGTTTTGGCACAAATCCATGTGCGGATGTTAAAAAGAGCCGCATCGGCATGCTTTTCACGTCGTTTGGTAGAAATCCACGCGCGCGTTCTGCCAAAAACACCATTTGCATGCATATCGTGTGGTTTTGCAGAAAACTGCGTCCGCGTCTACCAAAAGATGCATGCGCATGCTTAAAACGCGCTTTGGCACAAATCCATGCGCGGATGTTAAAAAGAGCAGCATCGGCATGCTTTTCACGTCGTTTGGTAGAAATCCACACGCGCGTTCTGCCAAAAGCACCATTTGCATGCCTATCGTGTGGTTTTGCAGAAAACTGCGTCCGCGTCTACCAAAAGATGCATGCGCATGCTTAAAACGCGCTTTGGCACAAATCCATGTGCGGATGTTAAAAAGAGCAGCATCGGCATGCTTTTCACGTCGTTTGGTAGAAATCCACGCGCGCGTTCTGCCAAAAGCACCATTTGCATGCCTATCGTGTGGTTTTGCAGAAAACTGCGTCCGCGTCTACCAAAAGATGCATGCGCATGCTTAAAACGCGTTTTGGCACAAATCCATGTGCGGGTGCTAAAAAGAGCAGCATCGGCATGCTTTTCACGTCGTTTGGTAGAAATCCACACGCGCGTTCTGCCAAAAGCACCATTTGCATGCCTATCGTGTGGTTTTGCAGAAAACTGCGTCCGCGTCTACCAAAAGATGCATGCGCATGCTTAAAACGCGCTTTGGCACAAATCCATGTGCGGATGTTAAAAAGAGCAGCATCGGCATGCTTTTCACGTCGTTTGGTAGAAATCCACGCGCGCGTTCTGCCAAAAGCACCATTTGCATGCCTATCGTGTGGTTTTGCAGAAAACTGCGTCCGCGTCTACCAAAAGATGCATGCGCATGCTTAAAACGCGTTTTGGCACAAATCCATGTGCGGGTGCTAAAAAGAGCAGCATCGGCATGCTTTTCACGTCGTTTGGTAGAAATCCACACGCGCGTTCTGCAAAAGCACCATTTGCATGCCTATCGTGTGGTTTTGCAGAAAACTGCGTCCGCGTCTACCAAAAGATGCATGCGCATGCTTAAAACGCGTTTTGGCACAAATCCATGTGCGGATGTTAAAAAGAGCAGCATCGGCATGCTTTTCACGTCGTTTGGTAGAAATCCACACGCGCGTTCTGCCAAAAGCACCATTTGCATGCATATCGTGTGGTTTTGCAGAAAACTGCGTCCGCGTCTACCAAAGATGCATGCGCATGCTAAAAACGCGTTTTGGTACAAATCCATGTGCGGATGTTAAAAAGAGCAGCATCGGCATGCTTTTCACGTCGTTTGGTAGAAATCCACGCGCGCGTTCTGCCAAAAGCACCATTTGCATGCATATCGTGTGGTTTTGCAGAAAACTGCGTCCGCGTCTACCAAAAGATGCATGCGCATGCTTAAAACGCGTTTTGGCACAAATCCATGTGCGGGTGCTAAAAAGAGCAGCATCGGCATGCTTTTCACGTCGTTTGGTAGAAATCCACAAGCGCGTTCTGCCAAAAGCACCATTTGCATGCCTATCGTGTGGTTTTGCAGAAAACTGCGTCCGCGTCTACCAAAAGATGCATGCGCATGCTTAAAACGCGTTTTGGCACAAATCCATGTGCGGGTGCTAAAAAGAGCAGCATCGGCATGCTTTTCACGTCGTTTGGTAGAAATCCACGCGCGCGTTCTGCCAAAAGCACCATTTGCATGCCTATCGTGTGGTTTTGCAGAAAACTGCGTCCGCGTCTACCAAAAGATGCATGCGCATGCTTAAAACGCGTTTTGGCACAAATCCATGTGCGGGTGCTAAAAAGAGCAGCATCGGCATGCTTTTCACGTCGTTTGGTAGAAATCCACACGCGCGTTCTGCCAAAAGCACCATTTGCATGCCTATCGTGTGGTTTTGCAGAAAACTGCGTCCGCGTCTACCAAAAGATGCATGCGCATGCTTAAAACGCGTTTTGGCACAAATCCATGTGCGGATGTTAAAAAGAGCAGCATCGGCATGCTTTTCACGTCGTTTGGTAGAAATCCACGCGCGCGTTCTGCCAAAAGCACCATTTGCATGCATATCGTGTGGTTTTGCAGAAAACTGCGTCCGCGTCTACCAAAAGATGCATGCGCATGCTTAAAACGCGTTTTGGCACAAATCCATGTGCGGGTGCTAAAAAGAGCAGCATCGGCATGCTTTTCACGTCGTTTGGTAGAAATCCACACGCGCGTTCTGCCAAAAGCACCATTTGCATGCCTATCGTGAGGTTTTGCAGAAAACTGCGTCCGCGTCTACCAAAAGATGCATGCGCATGCTTAAAACGCGCTTTGGCACAAATCCATGTGCGGATGTTAAAAAGAGCAGCATCGGCATGCTTTTCACGTCGTTTGGTAGAAATCCACGCGCGCGTTCTGCCAAAAGCACCATTTGCATGCATATCGTGTGGTTTTGCAGAAAACTGCGTCCGCGTCTACCAAAAGATGCATGCGCATGCTTAAAACGCGTTTTGGCACAAATCCATGTGCGGGTGCTAAAAAGAGCAGCATCGGCATGCTTTTCACGTCGTTTGGTAGAAATCCACACGCGCGTTCTGCCAAAAGCACCATTTGCATGCATATCGTGTGGTTTTGCAGAAAACTGCGTCCGCGTCTACCAAAAGATGCATGTGCATGCTAAAAACGCGTTTTGGCACAAATCCATGTGCGGATGTTAAAAAGAGCAGCATCGGCATGCTTTTCACGTCGTTTGGTAGAAATCCACACGCGCGTCTGCCAAAAGCACCATTTGCATGCATATCGTGTGGTTTTGCAGAAAACTGCGTGCGCGTCTACCAAAAGATGCATGCGCATGCTAAAAACGCGTTTTGGCACAAATCCATGTGCGGATGTTAAAAAGAGCAGCATCGGCATGCTTTTCACGTCGTTTGGTAGAAATCCACACGCGCGTTCTGCCAAAAGCACCATTTGCATGCCTATCGTGTGGTTTTGCAGAAAACTGCGTCCGCGTCTACCAAAAGATGCATGCGCATGCTTAAAACGCGTTTTGGCACAAATCCATGTGCGGATGTTAAAAAGAGCAGCATCGGCATGCTTTTCACGTCGTTTGGTAGAAATCCACACGCGCGTTCTGCCAAAAGCACCATTTGCATGCATATCGTGTGGTTTTGCAGAAAACTGCGTCCGCGTCTACCAAAAGATGCATGTGCATGCTAAAAACGCGTTTTGGCACAAATCCATGTGCGGATGTTAAAAAGAGCAGCATCGGCATGCTTTTCACGTCGTTTGGTAGAAATCCACACGCGCGTTCTGCCAAAAGCACCATTTGCATGCATATCGTGTGGTTTTGCAGAAAACTGCGTCCGCGTCTACCAAAAGATGCATGTGCATGCTAAAAACGCGTTTTGGCACAAATCCATGTGCGGATGTTAAAAAGAGCAGCATCGGCATGCTTTTCACGTCGTTTGGTAGAAATCCACGCGCGCGTTCTGCCAAAAGCACCATTTGCATGCCTATCGTGTGGATTTGCAGAAAACTGCGTCCGCGTCTACCAAAAGATGCTTGCGCATGCTTAAAACGCGTTTGGCACAAATCCATGTGCGGATGGTAAAAAGAGCAGCATCGGCATGCTTTTCACGTCGTTTGGTAGAAATCCACACGCGCGTTCTGCCAAAAGCACCATTTGCATGCATATCGTGTGGTTTTGCAGAAAACTGCGTCCGCGTCTACCAAAAGATGCATGCGCATGCTTAAAACGCGCTTTGGCACAAATCCATGTGCGGATGTTAAAAAGAGCAGCATCGGCATGCTTTTCACGTCGTTTGGTAGAAATCCACACGCGCGTTCTGCCAAAAGCACCATTTGCATGCCTATCGTGTGGTTTTGCAGAAAACTGCGTCCGCGTCTACCAAAAGATGCATGCGCATGCTTAAAACGCGCTTTGGCACAAATCCATGTGCGGATGTTAAAAAGAGCAGCATCGGCATGCTTTTCACGTCGTTTGGTAGAAATCCACACGCGCGTTCTGCCAAAAGCACCATTTGCATGCATATCGTGTGGTTTTGCAGAAAACTGCGTCCGCGTCTACCAAAAGATGCATGCGCATGCTTAAAACGCGTTTTGGCACAAATCCATGTGCGGGTGCTAAAAAGAGCAGCATCGGCATGCTTTTCACGTCGTTTGGTAGAAATCCACACGCGCGTTCTGCCAAAAGCACCATTTGCATGCCTATCGTGTGGTTTTGCAGAAAACTGCGTCCGCGTCTACCAAAAGATGCATGCGCATGCTTAAAACGCGTTTGGCACAAATCCATGTGCGGATGTTAAAAAGAGCAGCATCGGCATGCTTTTCACGTCGTTTGGTAGAAATCCACACGCGCGTTCTGCCAAAAGCACCATTTGCATGCATATCGTGTGGTTTTGCAGAAAACTGCGTCCGCGTCTACCAAAAGATGCATGCGCATGCTAAAAACGCGTTTTGGCACAAATCCATGTGCGGATGTTAAAAAGAGCAGCATCGCATGCTTTTCACGTCGTTTGGTAGAAATCCACACGTGCGTTCTGCCAAAAGCACCATTTGCATGCCTATCGTGTGGTTTTGCAGAAAACTGCGTCCGCGTCTACCAAAAGATGCATGCGCATGCTTAAAACGCGCTTTGGCACAAATCCATGTGCGGATGTTAAAAAGAGCAGCATCGGCATGCTTTTCACGTCGTTTGGTAGAAATCCACGCGCGCGTTTTGCCAAAAGCACCATTTGCATGCATATCGTGTGGTTTTGCAGAAAACTGCGTCCGCGTCTACCAAAAGATGCATGCGCATGCTTAAAACGCGTTTTGGCACAAATCCATGTGCGGGTGCTAAAAAGAGCAGCATCGGCATGCTTTTCACGTCGTTTGGTAGAAATCCACACGCGCGTTCTGCCAAAAGCACCATTTGCATGCCTATCGTGTGGTTTTGCAGAAAACTGCGTCCGCGTCTACCAAAAGATGCATGCGCATGCTTAAAACGCGCTTTGGCACAAATCCATGTGCGGATGTTAAAAAGAGCAGCATCGGCATGCTTTTCACGTCGTTTGGTAGAAATCCACACGCGCGTTCTGCCAAAAGCACCATTTGCATGCATATCGTGTGGTTTTGCAGAAAACTGCGTCCGCGTCTACCAAAAGATGCATGTGCATGCTAAAAACGCGTTTGGCACAAATCCATGCGCGGATGTTAAAAAGAGCAGCATCGGCATGCTTTTCACGTCGTTTGGTAGAAATCCACACGTGCGTTCTGCCAAAAGCACCATTTGCATGCCTATCGTGTGGTTTTGCAGAAAACTGCGTCCGCGTCTACCAAAAGATGCATGCGCATGCTAAAACGCGCTTTGGCACAAATCCATGTGCGGATGTTAAAAAGAGCAGCATCGGCATGCTTTTCACGTCGTTTGGTAGAAATCCACGCGCGCGTTCTGCAAAAGCACCATTGCATGCATATCGTGTGGTTTTGCAGAAAACTGCGTCCGCGTCTACCAAAAGATGCATGCGCATGCTTAAAACGCGTTTTGGCACAAATCCATGTGCGGGTGCTAAAAAGAGCAGCATCGGCATGCTTTTCACGTCGTTTGGTAGAAATCCACACGCGCGTTCTGCCAAAAGCACCATTTGCATGCATATCGTGTGGTTTTGCAGAAAACTGCGTCGGCGTCTACCAAAAGATGCATGTGCATGCTAAAAACGCGTTGTGGCACAAATCCATGTGCGGATGTTAAAAAGAGCAGCATCGGCATGCTTTTCACGTCGTTTGGTAGAAATCCACACGCGCGTTCTGCCAAAAGCACCATTTGCATGCATATCGTGTGGTTTTGCAGAAAACTGCGTCCGCGTCTACCAAAAGATGCATGCGCATGCTAAAAACGCGTTTTGGCACAAATCCATGTGCGGATGTTAAAAAGAGCAGCATCGGCATGCTTTTCACGTCGTTTGGTAGAAATCCACACGCGCGTTCTGCCAAAAGCACCATTTGCATGCATATCGTGTGGTTTTGCAGAAAACTGCGTCCGCGTCTACCAAAAGATGCATGTGCATGCTAAAAACGCGTTTTGGCACAAATCCATGTGCGGATGTTAAAAAGAGCAGCATCGGCATGCTTTTCACGTCGTTTGGTAGAAATCCACGCGCGCGTTCTGCCAAAAGCACCATTTGCATGCCTATCGTGTGGTTTTGCAGAAAACTGCGTCCGCGTCTACCAAAAGATGCATGCGCATGCTTAAAACGCGCTTTGGCACAAATCCATGCGCGGATGTTAAAAAGAGCAGCATCGGCATGCTTTTCACGTCGTTTGGTAGAAATCCACACGCGCGTTCTGCCAAAAGCACCATTTGCATGCCTATCGTGTGGTTTTGCAGAAAACTGCGTCCGCGTCTACCAAAAGATGCATGCGCATGCTTAAAACGCGCTTTGGCACAAATCCATGTGCGGATGTTAAAAAGAGCAGCATCGGCATGCTTTTCACGTCGTTTGGTAGAAATCCACGCGCGCGTTCTGCCAAAAGCACCATTTGCATGCCTATCGTGTGGTTTTGCAGAAAACTGCGTCCGCGTCTACCAAAAGATGCATGCGCATGCTTAAAACGCGTTTTGGCACAAATCCATGTGCGGGTGCTAAAAAGAGCAGCATCGGCATGCTTTTCACGTCGTTTGGTAGAAATCCACACGCGCGTTCTGCCAAAAGCACCATTTGCATGCCTATCGTGTGGTTTTGCAGAAAACTGCGTCCGCGTCTACCAAAAGATGCATGCGCATGCTAAAAACGTGTTTTGGCACAAATCCATGTGCGGATGTTAAAAAGAGCCGCATCGGCATGCTTTTCACGTCGTTTGGTAGAAATCCACGTGCGCGTTCTGCCAAAAACACCATTTGCATGCATA
>NW_027460725.1:0-37272 GCF_050947875.1 Dermacentor variabilis | reverse complement strand
GCATGCAAATGGTGCTTTGGCAGAACGCGCGCGTGGATTTCTACCAACGACGTGAAAAGCATGCCGATGCTGCTCTTTTAACATCCGCACATGGATTTGTGCCAAAGCGCGTTTTAAGCATGCGCATGCATCTTTTGGTAGACGCGGACGCAGTTTTCTGCAAAACCACACGATAGGCATGCAAATGGTGCTTTTGGCAGAACGCGCGTGTGGATTTCTACCAAACGACGTGAAAAGCATGCCGATGCTGCTCTTTTAGCACCCGCACATGGATTTGTGCCAAAACGCGTTTTAAGCATGCGCATGCATCTTTTGGTAGACGCGGACGCAGTTTCTGCAAACCACACGATATGCATGCAAATGGTGCTTTTGGCAGAACGCGCGCGTGGATTTCTACAAACGACGTGAAAAGCATGCCGATGCTGCTCTTTTAACATCCGCACATGGATTTGTGCCAAAACGCGTTTTAGCATGCACATGCATCTTTGGTAGACGCGGACGCAGTTTCTGCAAAACCACACGATAGGCATGCAAATGGTGCTTTTGGCAGAACGCGCGCGTGGATTTCTACCAAACGACGTGAAAAGCATGCCGATGCTGCTCTTTTTAACATCCGCACATGGATTTGTGCCAAAGCGCGTTTTAAGCATGCGCATGCATCTTTTGGTAGACGCGACGCAGTTTTCTGCAAAACCACACGATAGGCATGCAAATGGTGCTTTTGGCAGAACGCGCGTGTGGATTTCTACCAAACGACGTGAAAAGCATGCCGATGCTGCTCTTTTTAGCACCCGCACATGGATTTGTGCCAAAAACGCGTTTTAAGCATGCGCATGCATCTTTGGTAGACGCGGACGCAGTTTTCTGCAAAACCACACGATAGGCATGCAAATGGTGCTTTTGGCAGAACGCGCGCGTGGATTTCTACCAAACGACGTGAAAAGCATGCGATGCTGCTCTTTTAACATCCGCACATGGATTTGTGCCAAAGCGCGTTTTAAGCATGCGCATGCATCTTTTGGTAGACGCGGACGCAGTTTTCTGCAAACCACACGATAGGCATGCAAATGGTGCTTTTGGCAGAAACGCGCGTGTGGATTTCTACCAAACGACGTGAAAAGCATGCCGATGCTGCTCTTTTAGCACCCGCACATGGATTTGTGCCAAAACGCGTTTTTAGCATGCACATGCATCTTTTGGTAGACGCGGACGCAGTTTTCTGCAAAACCACACGATATGCATGCAAATGGTGCTTTTGCAGAACGCGCGTGTGGATTTCTACCAAACGACGTGAAAAGCATGCGATGCTGCTCTTTTTAGCACCGCACATGGATTTGTGCCAAAACGCGTTTTAAGCATGCGCATGCATCTTTTGGTAGACGCGGACGCAGTTTTCTGCAAACCACACGATATGCATGCAAATGGTGCTTTTGGCAGAGCGCGCGCGTGGATTTCTACCAAACGACGTGAAAAGCATGCCGATGCTGCTCTTTTTAACATCCGCACATGGATTTGTGCCAAAACGCGTTTTTAGCATGCACATGCATCTTTTGGTAGACGCGGACGCAGTTTTCTGCAAAACCACACGATATGCATGCAAATGGTGCTTTTGGCAGAACGCGCGCGTGGATTCTACCAAACGACGTGAAAAGCATGCCGATGCTGCTCTTTTTAACATCCGCACATGGATTTGTGCCAAAACGCGTTTTTAGCATGCACATGCATCTTTGGTAGACGCGGACGCAGTTTTCTGCAAAACCACACGATATGCATGCAAATGGTGCTTTTTGGCAGAACGCGCGTGTGGATTTCTACCAAACGACGTGAAAAGCATGCCGATGCTGCTCTTTTAGCACCCGCACATGGATTTGTGCCAAAACGCGTTTAAGCATGCGCATGCATCTTTTGGTAGACGCGGACGCAGTTTTCTGCAAAACCACACGATATGCATGCAAATGGTGCTTTTGGCAGAACGCGCGCGTGGATTTCTACCAAACGACGTGAAAAGCATGCCGATGCTGCTCTTTTTAACATCCGCACATGGATTTGTGCCAAAGCGCGTTTTTAGCATGCGCATGCATCTTTTGGTAGACGCGGACGCAGTTTTCTGCAAAACCACACGATATGCATGCAAATGGTGCTTTTGGCAGAACGCGCGCGTGGATTTCTACCAAACGACGTGAAAAGCATGCCGATGCTGCTCTTTTTAACATCCGCACATGGATTTGTGCCAAAACGCGTTTTTAAGCATGCGCATGCATCTTTTGGTAGACGCGGACGCAGTTTTCTGCAAAACCACACGATAGGCATGCAAATGGTGCTTTTGCAGAACGCGCGTGTGGATTTCTACCAACGACGTGAAAAGCATGCCGATGCTGCTCTTTTTAGCACCCGCACATGGATTTGTGCCAAAACGCGTTTTAAGCATGCGCATGCATCTTTTGGTAGACGCGGACGCAGTTTTCTGCAAAAACCACACGATAGGCATGCAAATGGTGCTTTTGGCAGAACGCGCGCGTGGATTTCTACCAAACGACGTGAAAAGCATGCCGATGCTGCTCTTTTTAACACCCGCACATGGATTTGTGCCAAAACGCGTTTTAAGCATGCGCATGCATCTTTTGGTAGACGCGGACGCAGTTTTCTGCAAAACCACACGATATGCATGCAAATGGTGCTTTTGGCAGAACGCGCGTGTGGATTTCTACCAAACGACGTGAAAAGCATGCCGATGCTGCTCTTTTTAACATCCGCACATGGATTTGTGCCAAAACGCGTTTTAAGCATGCGCATGCATCTTTGGTAGACGCGGACGCAGTTTTCTGCAAAACCACACGATAGGCATGCAAATGGTGCTTTTGGCAGAACGCGCGCGTGGATTTCTACAAACGACGTGAAAAGCATGCCGATGCTGCTCTTTTTAACATCCGCACATGGATTTGTGCCAAAGCGCGTTTAAGCATGCGCATGCATCTTTTGGTAGACGCGGACGCAGTTTTCTGCAAAACCACACGATAGGCATGCAAATGGTGCTTTTGGCAGAACGCGCGCGTGGATTTCTACCAAAACGACGTGAAAAGCATGCCGATGCTGCTCTTTTTAACATCCGCACATGGATTTGTGCCAAAAGCGCGTTTTAAGCATGCGCATGCATCTTTTGGTAGACGCGGACGCAGTTTCTGCAAAACCACACGATATGCATGCAAATGGTGCTTTTGGCAGAACGCGCGTGTGGATTTCTACCAAACGAATTGAAAAGCATGCCGATGCTGCTCTTTTAACATCCGCACATGGATTTGTGCCAAAACGCGTTTTTAGCATGCACATGCATCTTTTGGTAGACGCGGACGCAGTTTTCTGCTAAACCACACGATATGCATGCAAATGGTGCTTTTGGCAGAACGCGCGTGTGGATTTCTACCAAACGACGTGAAAAGCATGCCGATGCTGCTCTTTTAGCACCCGCACATGGATTTGTGCCAAAACGCGTTTTAAGCATGCGCATGCATCTTTTGGTAGACGCGACGCAGTTTTCTGCAAAACCACACGATATGCATGCAAATGGTGCTTTTGCAGAACGCGCGCGTGGATTTCTACCAAACGACGTGAAAAGCATGCCGATGCTGCTCTTTTTAACATCCGCACATGGATTTGTGCCAAAACGCGTTTTTAGCATGCACATGCATCTTTGGTAGGACGCGGACGCAGTTTTCTGCAAAACCACACGATATGCATGTCAAATGGTGCTTTTGGCAGAACGCGCGTGTGGATTTCTACCAAACGACGTGAAAAGCATGCCGATGCTGCTCTTTTTAACATCCGCACATGGATTTGTGCCAAAACGCGTTTTTAGCATGCACATGCATCTTTTGGTAGACGCGGACGCAGTTTTCTGCAAAACCACACGATATGCATGCAAATGGTGCTTTTGCAGAACGCGCGTGTGGATTTCTACCAAACGACGTGAAAAGCATGCCGATGCTGCTCTTTTTAACATCCGCACATGGATTTGTGCCAAAGCGCGTTTTAAGCATGCGCATGCATCTTTTGGTAGACGCGGACGCAGTTTTCTGCAAAACCACACGATAGGCATGCAAATGGTGCTTTTGGCAGAACGCGCGTGTGGATTTCTACCAAACGACGTGAAAAGCATGCCGATGCTGCTCTTTTTAACATCCGCACATGGATTTGTGCCAAAGCGCGTTTTAAGCATGCGCATGCATCTTTTGGTAGACGCGGACGCAGTTTTCTGCAAAACCACACGATAGGCATGCAAATGGTGCTTTTGGCAGAACGCGCGTGTGGATTTCTACCAAACGACGTGAAAAGCATGCCGATGCTGCTCTTTTTAACATCCGCACATGGATTTGTGCCAAAACGCGTTTTTAGCATGCACATGCATCTTTTGGTAGACGCGACGCAGTTTTCTGCAAACCACACGATATGCATGCAAATGGTGCTTTTGGCAGAACGCGCGTGTGGATTTCTACCAAACGACGTGAAAAGCATGCCGATGCTGCTCTTTTTAACATCCGCACATGGATTTGTGCCAAAACGCGTTTTAAGCATGCGCATGCATCTTTTGGTAGACGCGGACGCAGTTTTCTGCAAAACCACACGATATGCATGCAAATGGTGCTTTTGGCAGAACGCGCGCGTGGATTTCTACAAACGACGTGAAAAGCATGCCGATGCTGCTCTTTTTAACATCCGCACATGGATTTGTGCCAAAACGCGTTTTTAGCATGCACATGCATCTTTTGGTAGACGCGGACGCAGTTTTCTGCAAAACCACACGATATGCATGCAAATGGTGCTTTTGGCAGAACGCGCGTGTGGATTTCTACCAAACGACGTGAAAAGCATGCCGATGCTGCTCTTTTTACATCCGCACATGGATTTGTGCCAAAACGCGTTTTTAGCATGCACATGCATCTTTTGGTAGACGCGGACGCAGTTTTCTGCAAAACCACACGATATGCATGCAAATGGTGCTTTTGGCAGAACGCGCGTGTGGATTTCTACCAAACGACGTGAAAAGCATGCCGATGCTGCTCTTTTTAACATCCGCACATGGATTTGTGCCAAAGCGCGTTTTAAGCATGCGCATGCATCTTTTGGTAGACGCGGACGCAGTTTTCTGCAAACCACACGATAGGCATGCAAATGGTGCTTTTGGCAGAACGCGCGTGTGGATTTCTACCAAACGACGTGAAAAGCATGCCGATGCTGCTCTTTTTAACATCCGCACATGGATTTGTGCCAAAGCGCGTTTAAGCATGCGCATGCATCTTTTGGTAGACGCGGACGCAGTTTTCTGCAAAACCACACGATAGGCATGCAAATGGTGCTTTTGCAGAACGCGCGTGTGGATTTCTACCAAACGACGTGAAAAGCATGCCGATGCTGCTCTTTTAACATCCGCACATGGATTTGTGCCAAAACGCGTTTTAAGCATGCGCATGCATCTTTTGGTAGACGCGGACGCAGTTTCTGCAAAACCACACGATAGGCATGCAAATGGTGCTTTTGGCAGAACGCGCGTGTGGATTTCTACCAAACGACGTGAAAAGCATGCCGATGCTGCTCTTTTTAGCACCCGCACATGGATTTGTGCCAAAACGCGTTTTAAGCATGCGCATGCATCTTTTGGTAGACGCGGACGCAGTTTTCTGCAAAACACACGATAGGCATGCAAATGGTGCTTTTGGCAGAACGCGCGCGTGGATTTCTACCAAACGACGTGAAAAGCATGCCGATGCTGCTCTTTTTAACATCCGCACATGGATTTGTGCCAAAGCGCGTTTTGAGCATGCGCATGCATCTTTTGGTAGACGCGGCCGCAGTTTTCTGCAAAACCACACGATAGGCATACAAATGGTGCTTTTGGCAGAACGCGCGTGTGGATTTCTACCAAACGACGTGAAAAGCATGCCGATGCTGCTCTTTTTAGCACCCGCACATGGATTTGTGCCAAAACGCGTTTTAAGCATGCGCATGCATCTTTTGGTAGACGCGGACGCAGTTTTCTGCAAAACCACACGATATGCATGCAAATGGTGCTTTTGGCAGACGCGCGCGTGGATTTCTACCAAACGACGTGAAAAGCATGCCGATGCTGCTCTTTTTAACATCCGCACATGGATTTGTGCCAAAGCGCGTTTTAAGCATGCGCATGCATCTTTTGGTAGACGCGGACGCAGTTTTCTGCAAAACCACACGATATGCATGCAAATGGTGCTTTTGGCAGAACGCGCGTGTGGATTTCTACCAAACGACGTGAAAAGCATGCCGATGCTGCTCTTTTTAGCACCCGCACATGGATTTGTGCCAAAACGCGTTTTAAGCATGCGCATGCATCTTTTGGTAGACGCGGACGCAGTTTTCTGCAAAACCACACGATATGCATGCAAATGGTGCTTTTGGCAGAACGCGCGTGTGGATTTCTACCAAACGACGTGAAAAGCATGCCGATGCTGCTCTTTTTAGCACCCGCACATGGATTTGTGCCAAAACGCGTTTTAAGCATGCGCATGCATCTTTTGGTAGACGCGGACGCAGTTTTCTGCAAAACCACACGATATGCATGCAAATGGTGCTTTTGGCAGAACGCGCGTGTGGATTTCTACCAAACGACGTGAAAAGCATGCCGATGCTGCTCTTTTTAACATCCGCACATGGATTTGTGCCAAAACGCGTTTTAAGCATGCGCATGCATCTTTTGGTAGACGCGGACGCAGTTTTCTGCAAAACCACACGATAGGCATGCAAATGGTGCTTTTGGCAGAACGCGCGTGTGGATTTCTACAAACGACGTGAAAAGCATGCCGATGCTGCTCTTTTTAGCACCCGCACATGGATTTGTGCCAAAACGCGTTTTAAGCATGCGCATGCATCTTTTGGTAGACGCGGACGCAGTTTTCTGCAAAACCACACGATAGGCATGCAAATGGTGCTTTTGGCAGAACGCGCGCGTGGATTTCTACCAAACGACGTGAAAAGCATGCCGATGCTGCTCTTTTTAACATCCGCACATGGATTTGTGCCAAAGCGCGTTTTAAGCATGCGCATGCATCTTTTGGTAGACGCGGACGCAGTTTTCTGCAAAACCACACGATAGGCATGCAAATGGTGCTTTTGGCAGAACGCGCGTGTGGATTTCTACCAAACGACGTGAAAAGCATGCCGATGCTGCTCTTTTTAGCACCCGCACATGGATTTGTGCCAAAACGCGTTTTAAGCATGCGCATGCATCTTTTGGTAGGACGCGGACGCAGTTTTCTGCAAAACCACACGATAGGCATGCAAATGGTGCTTTTGGCAGAACGCGCGTGTGGATTTCTACAAACGACGTGAAAAGCATGCCGATGCTGCTCTTTTTAGCACCCACACATGGATTTGTGCCAAAACGCGTTTTTAGCATGCACATGCATCTTTTGGTAGACGCGCACGCAGTTTTCTGCAAACCACACGATATGCATGCAAATGGTGCTTTTGGCAGAACGCGCGTGTGGATTTCTACCAAACGACGTGAAAAGCATGCCGATGCTGCTCTTTTTAGCACCCGCACATGGATTTGTGCCAAAACGCGTTTTAAGCATGCGCATGCATCTTTTGGTAGACGCGGACGCAGTTTTCTGCAAACCACACGATATGCATGCAAATGGTGCTTTTGGCAGAACGCGCGCGTGGATTTCTACCAAACGACGGGAAAAGCATGCCGATGCTGCTCTTTTTTAACATCCGCACATGGATTTGTGCCAAAACGCGTTTTTAGCATGCACATGCATCTTTTGGTAGACGCGGACGCAGTTTTCTGCAAAACCACACGATATGCATGCAAATGGTGCTTTTGGCAGAACGCGCGCGTGGATTTCTACCAAACGACGTGAAAAGCATGCCGATGCTGCTCTTTTTAACATCCGCACATGGATTTGTGCCAAATCGCGTTTTTAGCATGCACATGCATCTTTTGGTAGACGCGGACGCAGTTTTCTGCAAAACCACACGATATGCATGCAAATGGTGCTTTTGGCAGAACGCGCGTGTGGATTTCTACCAAACGACGTGAAAGCATGCCGATGCTGCTCTTTTTAGCACCCGCACATGGATTTGTGCCAAAACGCGTTTTAAGCATGCGCATGCATCTTTTGGTAGACGCGGACGCAGTTTTCTGCAAAACCACACGATAGGCATGCAAATGGTGCTTTTGGCAGAACGCGCGTGTGGATTTCTACCAAACGACGTGAAAAGCATGCCGATGCTGCTCTTTTTAACATCCGCACATGGATTTGTGCCAAAACGCGTTTTTAGCATGCACATGCATCTTTTGGTAGACGCGGACGCAGTTTTCTGCAAAACCACACGATATGCATGCAAATGGTGCTTTTGGCAGAACGCGCGTGTGGATTTCTACCAAACGACGTGAAAAGCATGCCGATGCTGCTCTTTTTAGCACCCGCACATGGATTTGTGCCAAACGCGTTTTAAGCATGCGCATGCATCTTTTGGTAGACGCGGACGCAGTTTTCTGCAAAACACACGATATGCATGCAAATGGTGCTTTTGGCAGAACGCGCGCGTGGATTTCTACCAAACGACGTGAAAAGCATGCCGATGCTGCTCTTTTTAACATCCGCACATGGATTTGTGCCAAAACGCGTTTTTAGCATGCACATGCATCTTTTGGTAGACGCGGACGCAGTTTTCTGCAAAACCACACGATATGCATGCAAATGGTGCTTTTGGCAGAACGCGCGTGTGGATTTCTACCAAACGACGTGAAAAGCATGCCGATGCTGCTCTTTTTAACATCCGCACATGGATTTGTGCCAAAACGCGTTTTTAGCATGCACATGCATCTTTGGTAGACGCGGACGCAGTTTTCTGCAA
This sequence comes from Dermacentor variabilis, assembly GCF_050947875.1. Classification (NCBI taxonomy): domain Eukaryota; kingdom Metazoa; phylum Arthropoda; class Arachnida; order Ixodida; family Ixodidae; genus Dermacentor; species Dermacentor variabilis. The sequence goes on along the minus strand of NW_027460725.1, from coordinate 28,380 downwards.
AACCACACGATATGCATGCAAATGGTGCTTTTGGCAGAACGCGCGTGTGGATTTCTACCAAACGACGTGAAAAGCATGCCGATGCTGCTCTTTTTAACATCCGCACATGATTTGTGCCAAAGCGCGTTTTTTTAGCATGCACATGCATCTTTTGGTAGACGCGGACGCAGTTTTCTGCAAAACCACACGATATGCATGCAAATGGTGCTTTTGGCAGAACGCGCGTGTGGATTTCTACCAACGACGTGAAAAGCATGCCGATGCTGCTCTTTTTAACATCCGCACATGGATTTGTGCCAAAACGCGTTTTTAGCATGCACATGCATCTTTTGGTAGACGCGGACGCAGTTTTCTGCAAAACCACACGATATGCATGCAAATGGTGCTTTTGGCAGAACGCGCGTGTGGATTTCTACCAAACGACGTGAAAAGCATGCCGATGCTGCTCTTTTTAACATCCGCACATGGATTTGTGCCAAAGCGCGTTTTAAGCATGCGCATGCATCTTTTGGTAGACGCGGACGCAGTTTTCTGCAAAACCACACGATAGGCATGCAAATGGTGCTTTGGCAGAACGCGCGTGTGGATTTCTACCAAACGACGTGAAAAGCATGCCGATGCTGCTCTTTTTAACATCCGCACATGGATTTGTGCCAAAGCGCGTTTTAAGCATGCGCATGCATCTTTTGGTAGACGCGGACGCAGTTTTCTGCAAAACCACACGATAGGCATGCAAATGGTGCTTTTGGCAGAACGCGCGTGTGGATTTCTACCAAACGACGTGAAAAGCATGCCGATGCTGCTCTTTTTAACATCCGCACATGGATTTGTGCCAAACGCGTTTTTAAGCATGCGCATGCATCTTTTGGTAGACGCGGACGCAGTTTTCTGCAAAACCACACGATAGGCATGCAAATGGTGCTTTTGGCAGAACGCGCGTGTGGATTTCTACCAAACGACGTGAAAAGCATGCCGATGCTGCTCTTTTTAGCACCCGCACATGGATTTGTGCCAAAACGCGTTTTAAGCATGCGCATGCATCTTTTGGTAGACGCGGACGCAGTTTTCTGCAAAACCACACGATAGGCATGCAAATGGTGCTTTTGGCAGAACGCGCGCGTGGATTTCTACCAAACGACGTGAAAAGCATGCCGATGCTGCTCTTTTTAACATCCGCACATGGATTTGTGCCAAAGCGCGTTTTAAGCATGCGCATGCATCTTTTGGTAGACGCGGACGCAGTTTTCTGCAAAACCTCACGATAGGCATACAAATGGTGCTTTTGGCAGAACGCGCGTGTGGATTTCTACCAAACGACGTGAAAAGCATGCCGATGCTGCTCTTTTAGCACCCGCACATGGATTTGTGCCAAAACGCGTTTTAAGCATGCGCATGCATCTTTTGGTAGACGCGGACGCAGTTTTCTGCAAACCACACGATATGCATGCAAATGGTGCTTTTGCAGAACGTGCGCGTGGATTTCTACCAAACGACGTGAAAAGCATGCCGATGCTGCTCTTTTTAACATCCGCACATGGATTTGTGCCAAAGCGCGTTTTAAGCATGCGCATGCATCTTTTGGTAGACGCGGACGCAGTTTTCTGCAAAACCACACGATATGCATGCAAATGGTGCTTTTGGCAGAACGCGCGTGTGGATTTCTACCAAACGACGTGAAAAGCATGCCGATGCTGCTCTTTTTAGCACCCGCACATGGATTTGTGCCAAAACGCGTTTTAAGCATGCGCATGCATCTTTTGGTAGACGCGGACGCAGTTTTCTGCAAAACCACACGATATGCATGCAAATGGTGCTTTTGGCAGAACGCGCGTGTGGATTTCTACCAAACGACGTGAAAAGCATGCCGATGCTGCTCTTTTTAGCACCCGCACATGGATTTGTGCCAAAACGCGTTTTAAGCATGCGCATGCATCTTTTGGTAGACGCGGACGCAGTTTTCTGCAAAACCACACGATATGCATGCAAATGGTGCTTTTGGCAGAACGCGCGTGTGGATTTCTACCAAACGACGTGAAAAGCATGCCGATGCTGCTCTTTTTAACATCCGCACATGGATTTGTGCCAAAACGCGTTTTAAGCATGCGCATGCATCTTTTGGTAGACGCGGACGCAGTTTTCTGCAAAACCACACGATAGGCATGCAAATGGTGCTTTTGGCAGAACGCGCGTGTGGATTTCTACCAAACGACGTGAAAAGCATGCCGATGCTGCTCTTTTTAGCACCCGCACATGGATTTGTGCCAAAACGCGTTTTAAGCATGCGCATGCATCTTTTGGTAGACGCGGACGCAGTTTTCTGCAAAACCACACGATAGGCATGCAAATGGTGCTTTTGGCAGAACGCGCGCGTGGATTTCTACCAAACGACGTGAAAAGCATGCCGATGCTGCTCTTTTTAACATCCGCACATGGATTTGTGCCAAAGCGCGTTTTAAGCATGCGCATGCATCTTTTGGTAGACGCGGACGCAGTTTTCTGCAAAACCACACGATAGGCATGCAAATGGTGCTTTTGGCAGAACGCGCGTGTGGATTTCTACCAAACGACGTGAAAAGCATGCCGATGCTGCTCTTTTTAGCACCCGCACATGGATTTGTGCCAAAACGCGTTTTAAGCATGCGCATGCATCTTTTGGTAGACGCGGACGCAGTTTTCTGCAAAACCACACGATAGGCATGCAAATGGTGCTTTTGGCAGAACGCGCGCGTGGATTTCTACCAAACGACGTGAAAAGCATGCCGATGCTGCTCTTTTTAACATCCGCACATGGATTTGTGCTAAAGCGCGTTTTAAGCATGCGCATGCATCTTTTGGTAGACGCGGACGCAGTTTTCTGCAAAACCACACGATAGGCATGCAAATGGTGCTTTTGGCAGAACGCGCGTGTGGATTTCTACCAAACGACGTGAAAAGCATGCCGATGCTGCTCTTTTTAGCACCCGCACATGGATTTGTGCCAAAACGCGTTTTTAGCATGCACATGCATCTTTTGGTAGACGCGGACGCAGTTTTCTGCAAAACCACACGATATGCATGCAAATGGTGCTTTTGGCAGAACGCGCGTGTGGATTTCTACCAAACGACGTGAAAAGCATGCCGATGCTGCTCTTTTTAGCACCCGCACATGGATTTGTGCCAAAACGCGTTTTAAGCATGCGCATGCATCTTTTGGTAGACGCGGACGCAGTTTTCTGCAAAACCACACGATATGCATGCAAATGGTGCTTTTGGCAGAACGCGCGCGTGGATTTCTACCAAACGACGGGAAAAGCATGCCGATGCTGCTCTTTTTAACATCCGCACATGGATTTGTGCCAAAACGCGTTTTTAGCATGCACATGCATCTTTTGGTAGACGCGGACGCAGTTTTCTGCAAAACCACACGATATGCATGCAAATGGTGCTTTTGGCAGAACGCGCGCGTGGATTTCTACCAAACGACATGAAAAGCATGCCGATGCTGCTCTTTTTAACATCCGCACATGGATTTGTGCCAAAACGCGTTTTTAGCATGCACATGCATCTTTTGGTAGACGCGGACGAAGTTTTCTGCAAAACCACACGATATGCATGCAAATGGTGCTTTTGGCAGAACGCGCGTGTGGATTTCTACCAAACGACGTGAAAAGCATGCCGATGCTGCTCTTTTTAGCACCCGCACATGGATTTGTGCCAAAACGCGTTTTAAGCATGCGCATGCATCTTTTGGTAGACGCGGACGCAGTTTCCTGCAAAACCACACGATATGCATGCAAATGGTGCTTTTGGCAGAACGCGCGCGTGGATTTCTACCAAACGACGTGAAAAGCATGCCGATGCTGCTCTTTTTAACATCCGCACATGGATTTGTGCCAAAGCGCGTTTTTAGCATGCGCATGCATCTTTTGGTAGACGCGGACTCAGTTTTCTGCAAAACCACACGATATGCATGCAAATGGTGCTTTTGGCAGAACGCGCGCGTGGATTTCTACCAAACGACGTGAAAAGCATGCCGATGCTGCTCTTTTTAACATCCGCACATGGATTTGTGCCAAAACGCGTTTTTAGCATGCGCATGCATCTTTTGGTAGACGCGGACGCAGTTTTCTGCAAAACCACACGATATGCATGCAAATGGTGCTTTTGGCAGAACGCGCGTGTGGATTTCTACCAAACGACGTGAAAAGCATGCCGATGCTGCTCTTTTTAACATCCGCACATGGATTTGTGCCAAAACGCGTTTTAAGCATGCGCATGCATCTTTTGGTAGACGCGGACGCAGTTTTCTGCAAAACCACACGATAGGCATGCTAATGGTGCTTTTGGCAGAACGCGCGTGTGGATTTCTACCAAACGACGTGAAAAGCATGCCGATGCTGCTCTTTTTAGCACCCGCACATGGATTTGTGCCAAAACGCGTTTTAAGCATGCGCATGCATCTTTTGGTAGACGCGGACGCAGTTTTCTGCAAAACCACACGATAGGCATGCAAATGGTGCTTTTGGCAGAACGCGCGCGTGGATTTCTACCAAACGACGTGAAAAGCATGCCGATGCTGCTCTTTATAACATCCGCACATGGATTTGTGCCAAAGCGCGTTTTAAGCATGCGCATGCATCTTTTGGTAGACGCGGACGCAGTTTTCTGCAAAACCACACGATAGGCATGCAAATGGTGCTTTTGGCAGAACGCGCGTGTGGATTTCTACCAAACGACGTGAAAAGCATGCCGATGCTGCTCTTTTTAACATCCGCACATGGATTTGTGCCAAAACGCGTTTTTAGCATGCGCATGCATCTTTTGGTAGACGCGGACGCAGTTTTCTGCAAAACCACACGATATGCATGCAAATGGTGCTTTTGGCAGAACGCGCGTGTGGATTTCTACCAAACGACGTGAAAAGCATGCCGATGCTGCTCTTTTTAACATCCGCACATGGATTTCTGCCAAAACGCGTTTTTAGCATGCACATGCATCTTTTGGTAGACGCGGACGCAGTTTTCTGCAAAACCACACGATATGCATGCAAATGGTGCTTTTGGCAGAACGCGCGTGTGGATTTCTACCAAACGACGTGAAAAGCATGCCGATGCTGCTCTTTTTAACATCCGCACATGGATTTGTGCCAAAGCGCGTTTTAAGCATGCGCATGCATCTTTTGGTAGACGCGGACGCAGTTTTCTGCAAAACCACACGATAGGCATGCAAATGGTGCTTTTGGCAGAACGCGCGTGTGGATTTCTACCAAACGACGTGAAAAGCATGCCGATGCTGCTCTTTTTAGCACCCGCACATGGATTTGTGCCAAAACGCGTTTTAAGCATGCGCATGCATCTTTTGGTAGACGCGGACGCAGTTTTCTGCAAAACCACACGATATGCATGCAAATGGTGCTTTTGGCAGAACGCGCGCGTGGATTTCTACCAAACGACGTGAAAAGCATGCCGATGCTGCTCTTTTTAACATCCGCACATGGATTTGTGCCAAAGCGCGTTTTAAGCATGCGCATGCATCTTTTGGTAGACGCGGACGCAGTTTTCTGCAAAACCACACGATAGGCATGCAAATGGTGCTTTTGGCAGAACGCGCGTGTGGATTTCTACCAAACGACGTGAAAAGCATGCCGATGCTGCTCTTTTTAACATCCGCACATGGATTTGTGCCAAAACGCGTTTTTAGCATGCGCATGCATCTTTTGGTAGACGCGGACGCAGTTTTCTGCAAAACCACACGATATGCATGCAAATGGTGCTTTTGGCAGAACGCGCGTGTGGATTTCTACCAAACGACGTGAAAAGCATGCCGATGCTGCTCTTTTTAACATCCGCACATGGATTTGTGCCAAAACGCGTTTTAAGCATGCGCATGCATCTTTTGGTAGGCGCGGACGCAGTTTTCTGCAAAACCACACGATAGGCATGCAAATGGTGCTTTTGGCAGAACGCGCGTGTGGATTTCTACCAAACGACGTGAAAAGCATGCCGATGCTGCTCTTTTTAGCACCCGCACATGGATTTGTGCCAAAACGCGTTTTAAGCATGCGCATGCATCTTTTGGTAGACGCGGACGCAGTTTTCTGCAAAACCACACGATAGGCATGCAAATGGTGCTTTTGGCAGAACGCGCGCGTGGATTTCTACCAAACGACGTGAAAAGCATGCCGATGCTGCTCTTTTTAACATCCGCACATGGATTTGTGCCAAAGCGCGTTTTAAGCATGCGCATGCATCTTTTGGTAGACGCGGACGCAGTTTTCTGCAAAACCACACGATAGGCATGCAAATGGTGCTTTTGGCAGAACGCGCGTGTGGATTTCTACCAAACGACGTGAAAAGCATGCCGATGCTGCTCTTTTTAGCACCCGCACATGGATTTGTGCCAAAACGCGTTTTAAGCATGCGCATGCATCTTTTGGTAGACGCGGACGCAGTTTTCTGCAAAACCACACGATAGGCATGCAAATGGTGCTTTTGGCAGAACGCGCGCGTGGATTTCTACCAAACGACGTGAAAAGCATGCCGATGCTGCTCTTTTTAACATCCGCACATGGATTTGTGCCAAAGCGCGTTTTAAGCATGCGCATGCATCTTTTGGTAGACGCGGACGCAGTTTTCTGCAAAACCACACGATAGGCATGCAAATGGTGCTTTTGGCAGAACGCGCGTGTGGATTTCTACCAAACGACGTGAAAAGCATGCCGATGCTGCTCTTTTTAGCACCCGCACATGGATTTGTGCCAAAACGCGTTTTTAGCATGCACATGCATCTTTTGGTAGACGCGGACGCAGTTTTCTGCAAAACCACACGATATGCATGCAAATGGTGCTTTTGGCAGAACGCGCGTGTGGATTTCTACCAAACGACGTGAAAAGCATGCCGATGCTGCTCTTTTTAGCACCCGCACATGGATTTGTGCCAAAACGCGTTTTAAGCATGCGCATGCATCTTTTGGTAGACGCGGACGCAGTTTTCTGCAAAACCACACGATATGCATGCAAATGGTGCTTTTGGCAGAACGCGCGCGTGGATTTCTACCAAACGACGTGAAAAGCATGCCGATGCTGCTCTTTTAACATCCGCACATGGATTTGTGCCAAAACGCGTTTTTAGCATGCACATGCATCTTTTGGTAGACGCGGACGCAGTTTTCTGCAAAACCACACGATATGCATGCAAATGGTGCTTTTGGCAGAACGCGCGCGTGGATTTCTACCAAACGACGTGAAAAGCATGCCGATGCTGCTCTTTTTAACATCCGCACATGGATTTGTGCCAAAACGCGTTTTTAGCATGCACATGCATCTTTTGGTAGACGCGGACGCAGTTTTCTGCAAAACCACACGATATGCATGCAAATGGTGCTTTTGGCAGAACGCGCGTGTGGATTTCTACCAAACGACGTGAAAAGCATGCCGATGCTGCTCTTTTTAGCACCCGCACATGGATTTGTGCCAAAACGCGTTTTAAGCATGCGCATGCATCTTTTGGTAGACGCGGACGCAGTTTTCTGCAAAACCACACGATATGCATGCAAATGGTGCTTTTGGCAGAACGCGCGCGTGGATTTCTACCAAACGACGTGAAAAGCATGCCGATGCTGCTCTTTTTAACATCCGCACATGGATTTGTGCCAAAGCGCGTTTTTAGCATGCGCATGCATCTTTTGGTAGACGCGGACGCAGTTTTCTGCAAAACCACACGATATGCATGCAAATGGTGCTTTTGGCAGAACGCGCGCGTGGATTTCTACCAAACGACGTGAAAAGCATGCCGATGCTGCTCTTTTTAACATCCGCACATGGATTTGTGCCAAAACGCGTTTTAAGCATGCGCATGCATCTTTTGGTAGACGCGGACGCAGTTTTCTGCAAAACCACACGATAGGCATGCAAATGGTGCTTTTGGCAGAACGCGCGCGTGGATTTCTACCAAACGACGTGAAAAGCATGCCGATGCTGCTCTTTTTAACATCCGCACATGGATTTGTGCCAAAGCGCGTTTTAAGCATGCGCATGCATCTTTTGGTAGACGCGGACGCAGTTTTCTGCAAAACCACACGATAGGCATGCAAATGGTGCTTTTGGCAGAACGCGCGTGTGGATTTCTACCAAACGACGTGAAAAGCATGCCGATGCTGCTCTTTTTAGCACCCGCACATGGATTTGTGCCAAAACGCGTTTTAAGCATGCGCATGCATCTTTTGGTAGACGCGGACGCAGTTTTCTGCAAAACCACACGATAGGCATGCAAATGGTGCTTTTGGCAGAACGCGCGCGTGGATTTCTACCAAACGACGTGAAAAGCATGCCGATGCTGCTCTTTTTAACATCCGCACATGGATTTGTGCCAAAGCGCGTTTTAAGCATGCGCATGCATCTTTTGGTAGACGCGGACGCAGTTTTCTGCAAAACCACACGATAGGCATGCAAATGGTGCTTTTGGCAGAACGCGCGTGTGGATTTCTACCAAACGACGTGAAAAGCATGCCGATGCTGCTCTTTTTAGCACCCGCACATGGATTTGTGCCAAAACGCGTTTTTAGCATGCACATGCATCTTTTGGTAGACGCGGACGCAGTTTTCTGCAAAACCACACGATATGCATGCAAATGGTGCTTTTGGCAGAACGCGCGTGTGGATTTCTACCAAACGACGTGAAAAGCATGCCGATGCTGCTCTTTTTAGCACCCGCACATGGATTTGTGCCAAAACGCGTTTTAAGCATGCGCATGCATCTTTTGGTAGACGCGGACGCAGTTTTCTGCAAAACCACACGATATGCATGCAAATGGTGCTTTTGGCAGAACGCGCGCGTGGATTTCTACCAAACGACGTGAAAAGCATGCCGATGCTGCTCTTTTTAACATCCGCACATGGATTTGTGCCAAAACGCGTTTTTAGCATGCACATGCATCTTTTGGTAGACGCGGACGCAGTTTTCTGCAAAACCACACGATATGCATGCAAATGGTGCTTTTGGCAGAACGCGCGCGTGGATTTCTACCAAACGACGTGAAAAGCATGCCGATGCTGCTCTTTTTAACATCCGCACATGGATTTGTGCCAAAACGCGTTTTTAGCATGCACATGCATCTTTTGGTAGACGCGGACGCAGTTTTCTGCAAAACCACACGATATGCATGCAAATGGTGCTTTTGGCAGAACGCGCGTGTGGATTTCTACCAAACGACGTGAAAAGCATGCCGATGCTGCTCTTTTTAGCACCCGCACATGGATTTGTGCCAAAACGCGTTTTAAGCATGCGCATGCATCTTTTGGTAGACGCGGACGCAGTTTTCTGCAAAACCACACGATATGCATGCAAATGGTGCTTTTGGCAGAACGCGCGCGTGGATTTCTACCAAACGACGTGAAAAGCATGCCGATGCTGCTCTTTTTAACATCCGCACATGGATTTGTGCCAAAGCGCGTTTTTAGCATGCGCATGCATCTTTTGGTAGACGCGGACGCAGTTTTCTGCAAAACCACACGATATGCATGCAAATGGTGCTTTTGGCAGAACGCGCGCGTGGATTTCTACCAAACGACGTGAAAAGCATGCCGATGCTGCTCTTTTTAACATCCGCACATGGATTTGTGCCAAAACGCGTTTTAAGCATGCGCATGCATCTTTTGGTAGACGCGGACGCAGTTTTCTGCAAAACCACACGATAGGCATGCAAATGGTGCTTTTGGCAGAACGCGCGTGTGGATTTCTACCAAACGACGTGAAAAGCATGCCGATGCTGCTCTTTTTAGCACCCGCACATGGATTTGTGCCAAAACGCGTTTTAAGCATGCGCATGCATCTTTTGGTAGACGCGGACGCAGTTTTCTGCAAAACCACACGATAGGCATGCAAATGGTGCTTTTGGCAGAACGCGCGCGTGGATTTCTACCAAACGACGTGAAAAGCATGCCGATGCTGCTCTTTTTAACATCCGCACATGGATTTGTGCCAAAACGCGTTTTTAGCATGCACATGCATCTTTTGGTAGACGCGGACGCAGTTTTCTGCAAAACCACACGATATGCATGCAAATGGTGCTTTTGGCAGAACGCGCGTGTGGATTTCTACCAAACGACGTGAAAAGCATGCCGATGCTGCTCTTTTTAACATCCGCACATGGATTTGTGCCAAAACGCGTTTTTAGCATGCACATGCATCTTTTGGTAGACGCGGACGCAGTTTTCTGCAAAACCACACGATATGCATGCAAATGGTGCTTTTGGCAGAACGCGCGTGTGGATTTCTACCAAACGACGTGAAAAGCATGCCGATGCTGCTCTTTTTAGCACCCGCACATGGATTTGTGCCAAAACGCGTTTTAAGCATGCGCATGCATCTTTTGGTAGACGCGGACGCAGTTTTCTGCAAAACCACACGATATGCATGCAAATGGTGCTTTTGGCAGAACGCGCGCGTGGATTTCTACCAAACGACGTGAAAAGCATGCCGATGCTGCTCTTTTTAACATCCGCACATGGATTTGTGCCAAAGCGCGTTTTAAGCATGCGCATGCATCTTTTGGTAGACGCGGACGCAGTTTTCTGCAAAACCACACGATAGGCATGCAAATGGTGCTTTTGGCAGAACGCGCGTGTGGATTTCTACCAAACGACGTGAAAAGCATGCCGGTGCTGCTCTTTTTAGCACCCGCACATGGATTTGTGCCAAAACGCGTTTTAAGCATGCGCATGCATCTTTTGGTAGACGCGGACGCAGTTTTCTGCAAAACCACACGATATGCATGCAAATGGTGCTTTTGGCAGAACGCGCGCGTGGATTTCTACCAAACGACGTGAAAAGCATGCCGATGCTGCTCTTTTTAACATCCGCACATGGATTTGTGCCAAAACGCGTTTTTAGCATGCACATGCATCTTTTGGTAGACGCGGACGCAGTTTTCTGCAAAACCACACGATAGGCATGCAAATGGTGCTTTTGGCAGAACGCGCGCGTGGATTTCTACCAAACGACGTGAAAAGCATGCCGATGCTGCTCTTTTTAACATCCGCACATGGATTTGTGCCAAAGCGCGTTTTAAGCATGCGCATTCATCTTTTGGTAGACGCGGACGCAGTTTTCTGCAAAACCACACGATAGGCATGCAAATGGTGCTTTTGGCAGAACGCGCGTGGGGATTTCTACCAAACGACGTGAAAAGCATGCCGATGCTGCTCTTTTTAGCACCCGCACATGGATTTGTGCCAAAACGCGTTTTAAGCATGCGCATGCATCTTTTGGTAGACGCGGACGCAGTTTTCTGCAAAACCACACGATAGGCATGCAAATGGTGCTTTTGGCAGAACGCGCGCGTGGATTTCTACCAAACGACGTGAAAAGCATGCCGATGCTGCTCTTTTTAACATCCGCACATGGATTTGTGCCAAAGCGCGTTTTAAGCATGCGCATGCATCTTTTGGTAGACGCGGACGCAGTTTTCTGCAAAACCACACGATAGGCATGCAAATGGTGCTTTTGGCAGAACGCGCGTGTGGATTTCTACCAAACGACGTGAAAAGCATGCCGATGCTGCTCTTTTTAGCACCCGCACATGGATTTGTGCCAAAACGCGTTTTTAGCATGCACATGCATCTTTTGGTAGACGCGGACGCAGTTTTCTGCAAAACCACACGATATGCATGCAAATGGTGCTTTTGGCAGAACGCGCGTGTGGATTTCTACCAAACGACGTGAAAAGCATGCCGATGCTGCTCTTTTTAGCACCCGCACATGGATTTGTGCCAAAACGCGTTTTAAGCATGCGCATGCATCTTTTGGTAGACGCGGACGCAGTTTTCTGCAAAACCACACGATATGCATGCAAATGGTGCTTTTGGCAGAACGCGCGCGTGGATTTCTACCAAACGACGTGAAAAGCATGCCGATGCTGCTCTTTTTAACATCCGCACATGGATTTGTGCCAAAACGCGTTTTTAGCATGCACATGCATCTTTTGGTAGACGCGGACGCAGTTTTCTGCAAAACCACACGATATGCATGCAAATGGTGCTTTTGGCAGAACGCGCGCGTGGATTTCGACCAAACGACGTGAAAAGCATGCCGATGCTGCTCTTTTTAACATCCGCACATGGATTTGTGCCAAAACGCGTTTTTAGCATGCACATGCATCTTTTGGTAGACGCGGACGCAGTTTTCTGCAAAACCACACGATATGCATGCAAATGGTGCTTTTGGCAGAACGCGCGTGTGGATTTCTACCAAACGACGTGAAAAGCATGCCGATGCTGCTCTTTTTAGCACCCGCACATGGATTTGTGCCAAAACGCGTTTTAAGCATGCGCATGCATCTTTTGGTAGACGCGGACGCAGTTTTCTGCAAAACCACACGATATGCATGCAAATGGTGCTTTTGGCAGAACGCGCGCGTGGATTTCTACCAAACGACGTGAAAAGCATGCCGATGCTGCTCTTTTTAACATCCGCACATGGATTTGTGCCAAAGCGCGTTTTTAGCATGCGCATGCATCTTTTGGTAGACGCGGACGCAGTTTTCTGCAAAACCACACGATATGCATGCAAATGGTGCTTTTGGCAGAACGCGCGCGTGGATTTCTACCAAACGACGTGAAAAGCATGCCGATGCTGCTCTTTTTAACATCCGCACATGGATTTGTGCCAAAACGCGTTTTAAGCATGCGCATGCATCTTTTGGTAGACGCGGACGCAGTTTTCTGCAAAACCACACGATAGGCATGCAAATGGTGCTTTTGGCAGAACGCGCGTGTGGATTTCTACCAAACGACGTGAAAAGCATGCCGATGCTGCTCTTTTTAACATCCGCACATGGATTTGTGCCAAAACGCGTTTTTAGCATGCACATGCATCTTTTGGTAGACGCGGACGCAGTTTTCTGCAAAACCACACGATATGCATGCAAATGGTGCTTTTGGCAGAACGCGCGTGTGGATTTCTACCAAACGACGTGAAAAGCATGCCGATGCTGCTCTTTTTAACATCCGCACATGGATTTGTGCCAAAACGCGTTTTTAGCATGCACATGCATCTTTTGGTAGACGCGGACGCAGTTTTCTGCAAAACCACACGATATGCATGCAAATGGTGCTTTTGGCAGAACGCGCGTGTGAATTTCTACCAAACGACGTGAAAAGCATGCCGATGCTGCTCTTTTTAACATCCGCACATGGATTTGTGCCAAAACGCGTTTTTAGCATGCACATGCATCTTTTGGTAGACGCGGACGCAGTTTTCTGCAAAACCACACGATATGCATGCAAATGGTGCTTTTGGCAGAACGCGCGTGTGGATTTCTACCAAACGACGTGAAAAGCATGCCGATGCTGCTCTTTTTAACATCCGCACATGGATTTGTGCCAAAACGCGTTTTTAGCATGCACATGCATCTTTTGGTAGACGCGGACGCAGTTTTCTGCAAAACCACACGATATGCATGCAAATGGTGCTTTTGGCAGAACGCGCGTGTGGATTTCTACCAAACGACGTGAAAAGCATGCCGATGCTGCTCTTTTTAACATCCGCACATGGATTTGTGCCAAAGCGCGTTTTAAGCATGCGCATGCATCTTTTGGTAGACGCGGACGCAGTTTTCTGCAAAACCACACGATAGGCATGCAAATGGTGCTTTTGGCAGAACGCGCGTGTGGATTTCTACCAAACGACGTGAAAAGCATGCCGATGCTGCTCTTTTTAACATCCGCACATGGATTTGTGCCAAAGCGCGTTTTAAGCATGCGCATGCATCTTTTGGTAGACGCGGACGCAGTTTTCTGCAAAACCACACGATAGGCATGCAAATGGTGCTTTTGGCAGAACGCGCGTGTGGATTTCTACCAAACGACGTGAAAAGCATGCCGATGCTGCTCTTTTTAACATCCGCACATGGATTTGTGCCAAAACGCGTTTTTAGCATGCACATGCATCTTTTGGTAGACGCGGACGCAGTTTTCTGCAAAACCACACGATATGCATGCAAATGGTGCTTTTGGCAGAACGCGCGTGTGGATTTCTACCAAACGACGTGAAAAGCATGCCGATGCTGCTCTTTTTAACATCCGCACATGGATTTGTGCCAAAACGCGTTTTAAGCATGCGCATGCATCTTTTGGTAGACGCGGACGCAGTTTTCTGCAAAACCACACGATATGCATGCAAATGGTGCTTTTGGCAGAACGCGCGCGTGGATTTCTACCAAACGACGTGAAAAGCATGCCGATGCTGCTCTTTTTAACATCCGCACATGGATTTGTGCCAAAACGCGTTTTTAGCATGCACATGCATCTTTTGGTAGACGCGGACGCAGTTTTCTGCAAAACCACACGATATGCATGCAAATGGTGCTTTTGGCAGAACGCGCGTGTGGATTTCTACCAAACGACGTGAAAAGCATGCCGATGCTGCTCTTTTTAACATCCGCACATGGATTTGTGCCAAAACGCGTTTTTAGCATGCACATGCATCTTTTGGTAGACGCGGACGCAGTTTTCTGCAAAACCACACGATATGCATGCAAATGGTGCTTTTGGCAGAACGCGCGTGTGGATTTCTACCAAACGACGTGAAAAGCATGCCGATGCTGCTCTTTTTAACATCCGCACATGGATTTGTGCCAAAGCGCGTTTTAAGCATGCGCATGCATCTTTTGGTAGACGCGGACGCAGTTTTCTGCAAAACCACACGATAGGCATGCAAATGGTGCTTTTGGCAGAACGCGCGTGTGGATTTCTACCAAACGACGTGAAAAGCATGCCGATGCTGCTCTTTTTAACATCCGCACATGGATTTGTGCCAAAGCGCGTTTTAAGCATGCGCATGCATCTTTTGGTAGACGCGGACGCAGTTTTCTGCAAAACCACACGATAGGCATGCAAATGGTGCTTTTGGCAGAACGCGCGTGTGGATTTCTACCAAACGACGTGAAAAGCATGCCGATGCTGCTCTTTTTAACATCCGCACATGGATTTGTGCCAAAACGCGTTTTAAGCATGCGCATGCATCTTTTGGTAGACGCGGACGCAGTTTTCTGCAAAACCACACGATAGGCATGCAAATGGTGCTTTTGGCAGAACGCGCGTGTGGATTTCTACCAAACGACGTGAAAAGCATGCCGATGCTGCTCTTTTTAGCACCCGCACATGGATTTGTGCCAAAACGCGTTTTAAGCATGCGCATGCATCTTTTGGTAGACGCGGACGCAGTTTTCTGCAAAACCACACGATAGGCATGCAAATGGTGCTTTTGGCAGAACGCGCGCGTGGATTTCTACCAAACGACGTGAAAAGCATGCCGATGCTGCTCTTTTTAACATCCGCACATGGATTTGTGCCAAAGCGCGTTTTAAGCATGCGCATGCATCTTTTGGTAGACGCGGACGCAGTTTTCTGCAAAACCACACGATAGGCATACAAATGGTGCTTTTGGCAGAACGCGCGTGTGGATTTCTACCAAACGACGTGAAAAGCATGCCGATGCTGCTCTTTTTAGCACCCGCACATGGATTTGTGCCAAAACGCGTTTTAAGCATGCGCATGCATCTTTTGGTAGACGCGGACGCAGTTTTCTGCAAAACCACACGATATGCATGCAAATGGTGCTTTTGGCAGAACGCGCGCGTGGATTTCTACCAAACGACGTGAAAAGCATGCCGATGCTGCTCTTTTTAACATCCGCACATGGATTTGTGCCAAAGCGCGTTTTAAGCATGCGCATGCATCTTTTGGTAGACGCGGACGCAGTTTTCTGCAAAACCACACGATATGCATGCAAATGGTGCTTTTGGCAGAACGCGCGTGTGGATTTCTACCAAACGACGTGAAAAGCATGCCGATGCTGCTCTTTTTAGCACCCGCACATGGATTTGTGCCAAAACGCGTTTTAAGCATGCGCATGCATCTTTTGGTAGACGCGGACGCAGTTTTCTGCAAAACCACACGATATGCATGCAAATGGTGCTTTTGGCAGAACGCGCGTGTGGATTTCTACCAAACGACGTGAAAAGCATGCCGATGCTGCTCTTTTTAGCACCCGCACATGGATTTGTGCCAAAACGCGTTTTAAGCATGCGCATGCATCTTTTGGTAGACGCGGACGCAGTTTTCTGCAAAACCACACGATATGCATGCAAATGGTGCTTTTGGCAGAACGCGCGTGTGGATTTCTACCAAACGACGTGAAAAGCATGCCGATGCTGCTCTTTTTAACATCCGCACATGGATTTGAGCCAAAACGCGTTTTAAGCATGCGCATGCATCTTTTGGTAGACGCGGACGCAGTTTTCTGCAAAACCACACGATAGGCATGCAAATGGTGCTTTTGGCAGAACGCGCGTGTGGATTTCTACCAAACGACGTGAAAAGCATGCCGATGCTGCTCTTTTTAGCACCCGCACATGGATTTGTGCCAAAACGCGTTTTAAGCATGCGCATGCATCTTTTGGTAGACGCGGACGCAGTTTTCTGCAAAACCACACGATAGGCATGCAAATGGTGCTTTTGGCAGAACGCGCGCGTGGATTTCTACCAAACGACGTGAAAAGCATGCCGATGCTGCTCTTTTTAACATCCGCACATGGATTTGTGCCAAAGCGCGTTTTAAGCATGCGCATGCATCTTTTGGTAGACGCGGACGCAGTTTTCTGCAAAACCACACGATATGCATGCAAATGGTGCTTTTGGCAGAACGCGCGCGTGGATTTCTACCAAACGACGTGAAAAGCATGCCGATGCTGCTCTTTTTAACATCCGCACATGGATTTGTGCCAAAACGCGTTTTTAGCATGCACATGCATCTTTTGGTAGACGCGGACGCAGTTTTCTGCAAAACCACACGATATGCATGCAAATGGTGCTTTTGGCAGAACGCGCGTGTGGATTTCTACCAAACGACGTGAAAAGCATGCCGATGCTGCTCTTTTTAACATCCGCACATGGATTTGTGCCAAAACGCGTTTTTAGCATGCACATGCATCTTTTGGTAGACGCGGACGCAGTTTTCTGCAAAACCACACGATATGCATGCAAATGGTGCTTTTGGCAGAACGCGCGTGTGGATTTCTACCAAACGACGTGAAAAGCATGCCGATGCTGCTCTTTTTAACATCCGCACATGGATTTGTGCCAAAGCGCGTTTTAAGCATGCGCATGCATCTTTTGGTAGACGCGGACGCAGTTTTCTGCAAAACCACACGATAGGCATGCAAATGGTGCTTTTGGCAGAACGCGCGTGTGGATTTCTACCAAACGACGTGAAAAGCATGCCGATGCTGCTCTTTTTAACATCCGCACATGGATTTGTGCCAAAGCGCGTTTTAAGCATGCGCATGCATCTTTTGGTAGACGCGGACGCAGTTTTCTGCAAAACCACACGATAGGCATGCAAATGGTGCTTTTGGCAGAACGCGCGTGTGGATTTCTACCAAACGACGTGAAAAGCATGCCGATGCTGCTCTTTTTAACATCCGCACATGGATTTGTGCCAAAACGCGTTTTAAGCATGCGCATGCATCTTTTGGTAGACGCGGACGCAGTTTTCTGCAAAACCACACGATAGGCATGCAAATGGTGCTTTTGGCAGAACGCGCGTGTGGATTTCTACCAAACGACGTGAAAAGCATGCCGATACTGCTCTTTTTAGCACCCGCACATGGATTTGTGCCAAAACGCGTTTTAAGCATGCGCATGCATCTTTTGGTAGACGCGGACGCAGTTTTCTGCAAAACCACACGATAGGCATGCAAATGGTGCTTTTGGCAGAACGCGCGCGTGGATTTCTACCAAACGACGTGAAAAGCATGCCGATGCTGCTCTTTTTAACATCCGCACATGGATTTGTGCCAAAGCGCGTTTTAAGCATGCGCATGCATCTTTTGGTAGACGCGGACGCAGTTTTCTGCAAAACCACACGATAGGCATACAAATGGTGCTTTTGGCAGAACGCGCGTGTGGATTTCTACCAAACGACGTGAAAAGCATGCCGATGCTGCTCTTTTTAGCACCCGCACATGGATTTGTGCCAAAACGCGTTTTAAGCATGCGCATGCATCTTTTGGTAGACGCGGACGCAGTTTTCTGCAAAACCACACGATATGCATGCAAATGGTGCTTTTGGCAGAACGCGCGCGTGGATTTCTACCAAACGACGTGAAAAGCATGCCGATGCTGCTCTTTTTAACATCCGCACATGGATTTGTGCCAAAGCGCGTTTTAAGCATGCGCATGCATCTTTTGGTAGACGCGGACGCAGTTTTCTGCAAAACCACACGATATGCATGCAAATGGTGCTTTTGGCAGAACGCGCGTGTGGATTTCTACCAAACGACGTGAAAAGCATGCCGATGCTGCTCTTTTTAGCACCCGCACATGGATTTGTGCCAAAACGCGTTTTAAGCATGCGCATGCATCTTTTGGTAGACGCGGACGCAGTTTTCTGCAAAACCACACGATATGCATGCAAATGGTGCTTTTGGCAGAACGCGCGTGTGGATTTCTACCAAACGACGTGAAAAGCATGCCGATGCTGCTCTTTTTAGCACCCGCACATGGATTTGTGCCAAAACGCGTTTTAAGCATGCGCATGCATCTTTTGGTAGACGCGGACGCAGTTTTCTGCAAAACCACACGATATGCATGCAAATGGTGCTTTTGGCAGAACGCGCGTGTGGATTTCTACCAAACGACGTGAAAAGCATGCCGATGCTGCTCTTTTTAACATCCGCACATGGATTTGAGCCAAAACGCGTTTTAAGCATGCGCATGCATCTTTTGGTAGACGCGGACGCAGTTTTCTGCAAAACCACACGATAGGCATGCAAATGGTGCTTTTGGCAGAACGCGCGTGTGGATTTCTACCAAACGACGTGAAAAGCATGCCGATGCTGCTCTTTTTAGCACCCGCACATGGATTTGTGCCAAAACGCGTTTTAAGCATGCGCATGCATCTTTTGGTAGACGCGGACGCAGTTTTCTGCAAAACCACACGATAGGCATGCAAATGGTGCTTTTGGCAGAACGCGCGCGTGGATTTCTACCAAACGACGTGAAAAGCATGCCGATGCTGCTCTTTTTAACATCCGCACATGGATTTGTGCCAAAGCGCGTTTTAAGCATGCGCATGCATCTTTTGGTAGACGCGGACGCAGTTTTCTGCAAAACCACACGATAGGCATGCAAATGGTGCTTTTGGCAGAACGCGCGTGTGGATTTCTACCAAACGACGTGAAAAGCATGCCGATGCTGCTCTTTTTAGCACCCGCACATGGATTTGTGCCAAAACGCGTTTTAAGCATGCGCATGCATCTTTTGGTAGACGCGGACGCAGTTTTCTGCAAAACCACACGATAGGCATGCAAATGGTGCTTTTGGCAGAACGCGCGCGTGGATTTCTACCAAACGACGTGAAAAGCATGCCGATGCTGCTCTTTTTAACATCCGCACATGGATTTGTGCCAAAGCGCGTTTTAAGCATGCGCATGCATCTTTTGGTAGACGCGGACGCAGTTTTCTGCAAAACCACACGATAGGCATGCAAATGGTGCTTTTGGCAGAACGCGCGTGTGGATTTCTACCAAACGACGTGAAAAGCATGCCGATGCTGCTCTTTTTAGCACCCGCACATGGATTTGTGCCAAAACGTGTTTTTAGCATGCACATGCATCTTTTGGTAGACGCGGACGCAGTTTTCTGCAAAACCACACGATATGCATGCAAATGGTGCTTTTGGCAGAACGCGCGTGTGGATTTCTACCAAACGACGTGAAAAGCATGCCGATGCTGCTCTTTTTAGCACCCGCACATGGATTTGTGCCAAAACGCGTTTTAAGCATGCGCATGCATCTTTTGGTAGACGCGGACGCAGTTTTCGGCAAAACCACACGATATGCATGCAAATGGTGCTTTTGGCAGAACGCGCGCGTGGATTTCTACCAAACGACGGGAAAAGCATGCCGATGCTGCTCTTTTTAACATCCGCACATGGATTTGTGCCAAAACGCGTTTTTAGCATGCACATGCATCTTTTGGTAGACGCGGACGCAGTTTTCTGCAAAACCACACGATATGCATGCAAATGGTGCTTTTGGCAGAACGCGCGCGTGGATTTCTACCAAACGACGTGAAAAGCATGCCGATGCTGCTCTTTTTAACATCCGCACATGGATTTGTGCCAAAACGCGTTTTTAGCATGCACATGCATCTTTTGGTAGACGCGGACGCAGTTTTCTGCAAAACCACACGATATGCATGCAAATGGTGCTTTTGGCAGAACGCGCGTGTGGATTTCTACCAAACGACGTGAAAAGCATGCCGATGCTGCTCTTTTTAGCACCCGCACATGGATTTGTGCCAAAACGCGTTTTAAGCATGCGCATGCATCTTTTGGTAGACACGGACGCAGTTTTCTGCAAAACCACACGATATGCATGCAAATGGTGCTTTTGGCAGAACGCGCGCGTGGATTTCTACCAAACGACGTGAAAAGCATGCCGATGCTGCTCTTTTTAACATCCGCACATGGATTTGTGCCAAAGCGCGTTTTTAGCATGCGCATGCATCTTTTGGTAGACGCGGACTCAGTTTTCTGCAAAACCACACGATATGCATGCAAATGGTGCTTTTGGCAGAACGCGCGCGTGGATTTCTACCAAACGACGTGAAAAGCATGCCGATGCTGCTCTTTTTAACATCCGCACATGGATTTGTGCCAAAACGCGTTTTTAGCATGCGCATGCATCTTTTGGTAGACGCGGACGCAGTTTTCTGCAAAACCACACGATATGCATGCAAATGGTGCTTTTGGCAGAACGCGCGTGTGGATTTCTACCAAACGACGTGAAAAGCATGCCGATGCTGCTCTTTTTAACATCCGCACATGGATTTGTGCCAAAACGCGTTTTAAGCATGCGCATGCATCTTTTGGTAGACGCGGACGCAGTTTTCTGCAAAACCACACGATAGGCATGCAAATGGTGCTTTTGGCAGAACGCGCGTGTGGATTTCTACCAAACGACGTGAAAAGCATGCCGATGCTGCTCTTTTTAGCACCCGCACATGGATTTGTGCCAAAACGCGTTTTAAGCATGCGCATGCATCTTTTGGTAGACGCGGACGCAGTTTTCTGCAAAACCACACGATAGGCATGCAAATGGTGCTTTTGGCAGAACGCGCGCGTGGATTTCTACCAAACGACGTGAAAAGCATGCCGATGCTGCTCTTTTTAACATCCGCACATGGATTTGTGCCAAAGCGCGTTTTAAGCATGCGCATGCATCTTTTGGTAGACGCGGACGCAGTTTTCTGCAAAACCACACGATAGGCATGCAAATGGTGCTTTTGGCAGAACGCGCGTGTGGATTTCTACCAAACGACGTGAAAAGCATGCCGATGCTGCTCTTTTTAGCACCCGCACATGGATTTGTGCCAAAACGCGTTTTAAGCATGCGCATGCATCTTTTGGTAGACGCGGACGCAGTTTTCTGCAAAACCACACGATATGCATGCAAATGGTGCTTTTGGCAGAACGCGCGCGTGGATTTCTACCAAACGACGTGAAAAGCATGCCGATGCTGCTCTTTTTAACATCCGCACATGGATTTGTGCCAAAGCGCGTTTTAAGCATGCGCATGCATCTTTCGGTAGACGCGGACGCAGTTTTCTGCAAAACCACACGATATGCATGCAAATGGTGCTTTTGGCAGAACGCGCGTGTGGATTTCTACCAAACGACGTGAAAAGCATGCCGATGCTGCTCTTTTTAGCACCCGCACATGGATTTGTGCCAAAACGCGTTTTAAGCATGCGCATGCATCTTTTGGTAGACGCGGACGCAGTTTTCTGCAAAACCACACGATATGCATGCAAATGGTGCTTTTGGCAGAACGCGCGTGTGGATTTCTACCAAACGACGTGAAAAGCATGCCGATGCTGCTCTTTTTAGCACCCGCACATGGATTTGTGCCAAAACGCGTTTTAAGCATGCGCATGCATCTTTTGGTAGACGCGGACGCAGTTTTCTGCAAAACCACACGATATGCATGCAAATGGTGCTTTTGGCAGAACGCGCGTGTGGATTTCTACCAAACGACGTGAAAAGCATGCCGATGCTGCTCTTTTTAACATCAGCACATGGATTTGTGCCAAAACGCGTTTTAAGCATGCGCATGCATCTTTTGGTAGACGCGGACGCAGTTTTCTGCAAAACCACACGATAGGCATGCAAATGGTGCTTTTGGCAGAACGCGCGTGTGGATTTCTACCAAACGACGTGAAAAGCATGCCGATGCTGCTCTTTTTAGCACCCGCACATGGATTTGTGCCAAAACGCGTTTTAAGCATGCGCATGCATCTTTTGGTAGACGCGGACGCAGTTTTCTGCAAAACCACACGATAGGCATGCAAATGGTGCTTTTGGCAGAACGCGCGCGTGGATTTCTACCAAACGACGTGAAAAGCATGCCGATGCTGCTCTTTTTAACATCCGCACATGGATTTGTGCCAAAGCGCGTTTTAAGCATGCGCATGCATCTTTTGATAGACGCGGACGCAGTTTTCTGCAAAACCACACGATAGGCATGCAAATGGTGCTTTTGGCAGAACGCGCGTGTGGATTTCTACCAAACGACGTGAAAAGCATGCCGATGCTGCTCTTTTTAGCACCCGCACATGGATTTGTGCCAAAACGCGTTTTAAGCATGCGCATGCATCTTTTGGTAGACGCGGACGCAGTTTTCTGCAAAACCACACGATAGGCATGCAAATGGTGCTTTTGGCAGAACGCGCGCGTGGATTTCTACCAAACGACGTGAAAAGCATGCCGATGCTGCTCTTTTTAACATCCGCACATGGATTTGTGCCAAAGCGCGTTTTAAGCATGCGCATGCATCTTTTGGTTGACGCGGACGCAGTTTTCTGCAAAACCACACGATAGGCATGCAAATGGTGCTTTTGGCAGAACGCGCGTGTGGATTTCTACCAAACGACGTGAAAAGCATGCCGATGCTGCTCTTTTTAACATCCGCACATGGATTTGTGCCAAAACGCGTTTTTAGCATGCGCATGCATCTTTTGGTAGACGCGGACGCAGTTTTCTGCAAAACCACACGATATGCATGCAAATGGTGCTTTTGGCAGAACGCGCGTGTGGATTTCTACCAAACGACGTGAAAAGCATGCCGATGCTGCTCTTTTTAACATCCGCACATGGATTTGTGCCAAAACGCGTTTTAAGCATGCGCATGCATCTTTTGGTAGACGCGGACGCAGTTTTCTGCAAAACCACACGATAGGCATGCAAATGGTGCTTTTGGCAGAACGCGCGTGTGGATTTCTACCAAACGACGTGAAAAGCATGCCGATGCTGCTCTTTTTAGCACCCGCACATGGATTTGTGCCAAAACGCGTTTTAAGCATGCGCATGCATCTTTTGGTAGACGCGGACGCAGTTTTCTGCAAAACCACACGATAGGCATGCAAATGGTGCTTTTGGCAGAACGCGCGCGTGGATTTCTACCAAACGACGTGAAAAGCATGCCGATGCTGCTCTTTTTAACATCCGCACATGGATTTGTGCCAAAGCGCGTTTTAAGCATGCGCATGCATCTTTTGGTAGACGCGGACGCAGTTTTCTGCAAAACCACACGATAGGCATGCAAATGGTGCTTTTGGCAGAACGCGCGTGTGGATTTCTACCAAACGACGTGAAAAGCATGCCGATGCTGCTCTTTTTAGCACCCGCACATGGATTTGTGCCAAAACGCATTTTAAGCATGCGCATGCATCTTTTGGTAGACGCGGACGCAGTTTTCTGCAAAACCACACGATAGGCATGCAAATGGTGCTTTTGGCAGAACGCGCGCGTGGATTTCTACCAAACGACGTGAAAAGCATGCCGATGCTGCTCTTTTTAACATCCGCACATGGATTTGTGCCAAAGCGCGTTTTAAGCATGCGCATGCATCTTTTGGTAGACGCGGACGCAGTTTTCTGCAAAACCACACGATAGGCATGCAAATGGTGCTTTTGGCAGAACGCGCGTGTGGATTTCTACCAAACGACGTGAAAAGCATGCCGATGCTGCTCTTTTTAGCACCCGCACATGGATTTGTGCCAAAACGCGTTTTAAGCATGCGCATGCATCTTTTGGTAGACGCGGACGCAGTTTTCTGCAAAACCACACGATATGCATGCAAATGGTGCTTTTGGCAGAACGCGCGCGTGGATTTCTACCAAACGACGTGAAAAGCATGCCGATGCTGCTCTTTTTAACATCCGCACATGGATTTGTGCCAAAGCGCGTTTTAAGCATGCGCATGCATCTTTTGGTAGACGCGGACGCAGTTTTCTGCAAAACCACACGATATGCATGCAAATGGTGCTTTTGGCAGAACGCGCGTGTGGATTTCTACCAAACGACGTGAAAAGCATGCCGATGCTGCTCTTTTTAGCACCCGCACATGGATTTGTGCCAAAACGCGTTTTAAGCATGCGCATGCATCTTTTGGTAGACGCGGACGCAGTTTTCTGCAAAACCACACGATATGCATGCAAATGGTGCTTTTGGCAGAACGCGCGTGTGGATTTCTACCAAACGACGTGAAAAGCATGCCGATGCTGCTCTTTTTAGCACCCGCACATGGATTTGTGCCAAAACGCGTTTTAAGCATGCGCATGCATCTTTTGGTAGACGCGGACGCAGTTTTCTGCAAAACCACACGATATGCATGCAAATGGTGCTTTTGGCAGAACGCGCGTGTGGATTTCTACCAAACGACGTGAAAAGCATGCCGATGCTGCTCTTTTTAACATCCGCACATGGATTTGTGCCAAAACGCGTTTTAAGCATGCGCATGCATCTTTTGGTAGACGCGGACGCAGTTTTCTGCAAAACCACACGATAGGCATGCAAATGGTGCTTTTGGCAGAACGCGCGTGTGGATTTCTACCAAACGACGTGAAAAGCATGCCGATGCTGCTCTTTTTAGCACCCGCACATGGATTTGTGCCAAAACGCGTTTTAAGCATGCGCATGCATCTTTTGGTAGACGCGGACGCAGTTTTCTGCAAAACCACACGATAGGCATGCAAATGGTGCTTTTGGCAGAACGCGCGTGGATTTCTACCAAACGACGTGAAAAGCATGCCGATGCTGCTCTTTTTAACATCCGCACATGGATTTGTGCCAAAGCGCGTTTTAAGCATGCGCATGCATCTTTTGATAGACGCGGACGCAGTTTTCTGCAAAACCACACGATAGGCATGCAAATGGTGCTTTTGGCAGAACGCGCGTGTGGATTTCTACCAAACGACGTGAAAAGCATGCCGATGCTGCTCTTTTAGCACCCGCACATGGATTTGTGCCAAAACGCGTTTTAAGCATGCGCATGCATCTTTTGGTAGACGCGGACGCAGTTTTCTGCAAAACCACACGATAGGCATGCAAATGGTGCTTTTGGCAGAACGCGCGCGTGGATTTCTACCAAACGACGTGAAAAGCATGCCGATGCTGCTCTTTTTAACATCCGCACATGGATTTGTGCCAAAGCGCGTTTTAAGCATGCGCATGCATCTTTTGGTAGACGCGGACGCAGTTTTCTGCAAAACCACACGATAGGCATGCAAATGGTGCTTTTGGCAGAACGCGCGTGTGGATTTCTACCAAACGACGTGAAGAGCATGCCGATGCTGCTCTTTTTAGCACCCGCACATGGATTTGTGCCAAAACGCGTTTTTAGCATGCACATGCATCTTTTGGTAGACGCGGACGCAGTTTTCTGCAAAACCTCACGATATGCATGCAAATGGTGCTTTTGGCAGAACGGGCGTGTGGATTTCTACCAAACGACGTGAAAAGCATGCCGATGCTGCTCTTTTTAGCACCCGCACATGGATTTGTGCCAAAACGCGTTTTAAGCATGCGCATGCATCTTTTGGTAGACGCGGACGCAGTTTTCTGCAAAACCACACGATAGGCTAGCAAATGGTGCTTTTGGCAGAACGCGCGCGTGGATTTCTACCAAACGACGTGAAAAGCATGCCGATGCTGCTCTTTTTAACATCCGCACATGGATTTGTGCCAAAGCGCGTTTTAAGCATGCGCATGCATCTTTTGGTAGACGCGGACGCAGTTTTCTGCAAAACCACACGATAGGCATGCAAATGGTGCTTTTGGCAGAACGCGCGTGTGGATTTCTACCAAACGACGTGAAAAGCATGCCGATGCTGCTCTTTTTAACATCCGCACATGGATTTGTGCCAAAACGCGTTTTTAGCATGCACATGCATCTTTTGGTAGACGCGGACGCAGTTTTCTGCAAAACCACACGATATGCATGCAAATGGTGCTTTTGGCAGAACGCGCGTGTGGATTTCTACCAAACGACGTGAAAAGCATGCCGATGCTGCTCTTTTTAACATCCGCACATGGATTTGTGCCAAAACGCGTTTTTAGCATGCACATGCATCTTTTGGTAGACGCGGACGCAGTTTTCTGCAAAACCACACGATATGCATGCAAATGGTGCTTTTGGCAGAACGCGCGTGTGGATTTCTACCAAACGACGTGAAAAGCATGCCGATGCTGCTCTTTTTAGCACCCGCACATGGATTTGTGCCAAAACGCGTTTTAAGCATGCGCATGCATCTTTTGGTAGACGCGGACGCAGTTTTCTGCAAAACCACACGATATGCATGCAAATGGTGCTTTTGGCAGAACGCGCGCGTGGATTTCAACCAAACGACGTGAAAAGCATGCCGATGCTGCTCTTTTTAACATCCGCACATGGATTTGTGCCAAAACGCGTTTTTAGCATGCACATGCATCTTTTGGTAGACGCGGACGCAGTTTTCTGCAAAACCACACGATATGCATGCAAATGGTGCTTTTGGCAGAACGCGCGTGTGGATTTCTACCAAACGACGTGAAAAGCATGCCGATGCTGCTCTTTTTAACATCCGCACATGGATTTGTGCCAAAACGCGTTTTTAGCATGCACATGCATCTTTTGGTAGACGCGGACGCAGTTTTCTGCAAAACCACACGATATGCATGCAAATGGTGCTTTTGCCAGAACGCGCGTGTGGATTTCTACCAAACGACGTGAAAAGCATGCCGATGCTGCTCTTTTTAACATCCGCACATGGATTTGTGCCAAAGCGCGTTTTAAGCATGCGCATGCATCTTTTGGTAGACGCGGACGCAGTTTTCTGCAAAACCACACGATAGGCATGCAAATGGTGCTTTTGGCAGAACGCGCGTGTGGATTTCTACCAAACGACGTGAAAAGCATGCCGATGCTGCTCTTTTTAGCACCCGCACATGGATTTGTGCCAAAACGCGTTTTAAGCATGCGCATGCATCTTTTGGTAGACGCGGACGCAGTTTTCTGCAAAACCACACGATATGCATGCAAATGGTGCTTTTGGCAGAACGCGCGTGTGGATTTCTACCAAACGACGTGAAAAGCATGCCGATGCTGCTCTTTTTAACATCCGCACATGGATTTGTGCCAAAACGCGTTTTAAGCATGCGCATGCATCTTTTGGTAGACGCGGACGCAGTTTTCTGCAAAACCACACGATAGGCATGCAAATGGTGCTTTTGGCAGAACGCGCGTGTGGATTTCTACCAAACGACGTGAAAAGCATGCCGATGCTGCTCTTTTTAGCACCCGCACATGGATTTGTGCTAAAACGCGTTTTAAGCATGCGCATGCATCTTTTGGTAGACGCGGACGCAGTTTTCTGCAAAACCACACGATAGGCATGCAAATGGTGCTTTTGGCAGAACGCGCGCGTGGATTTCTACCAAACGACGTGAAAAGCATGCCGATGCTGCTCTTTTTAACACCCGCACATGGATTTGTGCCAAAACGCGTTTTAAGCATGCGCATGCATCTTTTGGTAGACGCGGACGCAGTTTTCTGCAAAACCACACGATATGCATGCAAATGGTGCTTTTGGCAGAACGCGCGTGTGGATTTCTACCAAACGACGTGAAAAGCATGCCGATGCTGCTCTTTTTAACATCCGCACATGGATTTGTGCCAAAACGCGTTTTTAGCATGCACATGCATCTTTTGGTAGACGCGGACGCAGTTTTCTGCAAAACCACACGATATGCATGCAAATGGTGCTTTTGGCAGAACGCGCGTGTGGATTTCTACCAAACGACGTGAAAAGCATGCCCATGCTGCTCTTTTTAGCACCCGCACATGGATTTGTGCCAAAACGCGTTTTAAGCATGCGCATGCATCTTTTGGTAGACGCGGACGCAGTTTTCTGCAAAACCACACGATATGCATGCAAATGGTGCTTTTGGCAGAACGCGCGTGTGGATTTCTACCAAACGACGTGAAAAGCATGCCGATGCTGCTCTTTTTAACATCCGCAC
>NW_027460724.1:0-37638 GCF_050947875.1 Dermacentor variabilis | reverse complement strand
CTGCAAAACCACACGATATGCATGCAAATGGTGCTTTTGGCAGAACGCGCACGTGGATTTCTACCAAACGACGTGAAAAGCATGCCGATGCTGCTCTTTTTAGCACCCGCACATGGATTTGTGCCAAAACGCGTTTTAAGCATGCACATGCATCTTTTGGTAGACGCGGACGCAGTTTTCTGCAAAACCACACGATATGCATGCAAATGGTGCTTTAGGCAGAAGGCGCACGTGGATTTTTACCAAAAGACGTGAAAAGCATGCCGATGCTGCTCTTTTTAGCACCCGCACATGGATTTGTGCCAAAACGCGTTTTAAGCATGCACATGCATCTCTTGGTAGACGCGGAAGCAGTTTTCTGCAAAACCACACGATATGCATGCAAATGGTGCTTTTGGCAGAACGCGCACGTGGATTTCTACCAAACGACGTGAAAAGCATGCCGATGCTGCTCTTTTTAGCACCCGCACATGGATTTGTGCCAAAACGCGTTTTAAGCATGCACATGCATCTTTGGTAGACGCGGACGCAGTTTTCTGCAAAACCACACGATATGCATGCAAATGGTGCTTTTGGCAGAACGCGCACGTGGATTTCTACCAAACGACGTGAAAAGCATGCCGATGCTGCTCTTTTTAGCACCCGCACATGGATTTGTGCCAAAACGCGTTTTAAGCATGCACATGCATCTTTTGGTAGACGCGGACGCTGTTTTCTGCAAAACCACACGATATGCATGCAAATGGTGCTTTTGGCAGAACGCGCACGTGGATTTCTACCAAACGACGTGAAAAGCATGCCGATGCTGCTCTTTTTAGCACCCGCACATGGATTTGTGCCAAAACGCGTTTTAAGCATGCACATGCATCTTTTGGTAGACGCGGACGCAGTTTTCTGCAAAACCACATGATATGCATGCAAATGGTGCTTTTGGCAGAACGCGCACGTGGATTTCTACCAAACGACGTGAAAAGCATGCCGATGCTGCTCTTTTTAGCACCCGCACATGGATTTGTGCCAAAACGCGTTTTAAGCATGCACATGCATCTTTTGGTAGACGCGGACGCAGTTTTCTCCAAAACCACACGATATGCATGCAAATGGTGCTTTTGGCAGAACGCGCACGTGGATTTCTACCAAACGACGTGAAAAGCATGCCGATGCTGCTCTTTTTAGCACCCGCACATGGATTTGTGCCAAAACGCGTTTTAAGCATGCACATGCATCTTTTGGTAGACGCGGACGCAGTTTTCTGCAAAACCACAGGATATGCATGCAAATGGTGCTTTTGGCAGAACGCGCACGTGGATTTCTACCAAACGACGTGAAAAGCATGCCGATGCTGCTCTTTTTAGCACCCGCACAAGGATTTGTGCCAAAACGCGGTTTAAGCATGCACATGCATCTTTTGGTAGACGCGGACGCAGTTTTCTGCAAAACCACACGATATGCATGCAAATGGTGCTTTTGGCTGAACGCGCACGTGAATTTCTACCAAACGACGTGAAAAGCATGCCAATGCTGCTCTTTTTAGCACCCGCACATGGATTTGCGCCAAAACGCGTTTTAAGCTTGCACATGCATCTTTTGGTAGACGCGGACGCAGTTTTCTGCAAAACCACACGATATGCATGCAAATGGTGCTTTTGGCAGAACGCGCACGTGGATTTCTACCAAACGACGTGAAAAGCATGCCGATGCTGCTCTTTTTAGCACCCGCACAAGGATTTGTGCCAAAACGCGGTTTAAGCATGCACATGCATCTTTTGGTAGACGCGGACGCAGTTTTCTGCAAAACCACACGATATGCATGCAAATGGTGCTTTTGGCTGAACGCGCACGTGGATTTCTACCAAACGACGTGAAAAGCATGCCGATGCTGCTCTTTTTAGCACCCGCACATGGATTTGCGCCAAAACGCGTTTTAAGCATGCACATGCATCTTTTGGTAGACGCGGGCGCAGTTTTCTGCAAAACCACACGATATGCATGCAAATGGTGCTTTTGGCAGAACGCGCACGTGGATTTCTACCAAACGACGTGAAAAGCATGCCGATGCTGCTCTTTTTAGCACCCGCACATGGATTTCTGCCAAAACGCGTTTTAAGCATGCACATGCATCTTTTGGAGGACGCGGACTCAGTTTTCTGCAAAACCACACGATATGCATGCAAATGGGGCTTTAGGCAGATGGCGCACGTGGATTTTTACCAAAAGACGTGAAAAGCATGCCGATGCTGCTCTTTTTAGCACCCGCACATGGATTTGTGCCAAAACGCGTTTTAAGCATGCACATGCATCTTTTGGTAGACGCGGAAGCAGTTTTCTGCAAAACCACACGATATGCATGCAAATGGTGCTTTTGGCAGAACGCGCACGTGGATTTCTACCAAACAACGTGAAAAGCATGCCGATGCTGCTCTTTTTAGCACCCGCACATGGATTTGTGCCAAAACGCATTTTAAGCATGCACAAGCATCTTTTGGTAGACGCGGACGCAGTTTTCTGCAAAACCACACGATATGCATGCAAATGGTGCTTTTGGCAGAACGCGCACGTGGATTTCTACCAAACGACGTAAAAAGCATGCCGATGCTGCTCTTTTTAGCACCCGCACATGGATTTGTGCCAAAACGCGTTTTAAGCATGCACATGCATCTTTTGGTAGACGCGGACGCAGTTTTCTGCAAAACCACACGATATGCATGCAAATGGTGCTTTTGGCAGAACGCGCACGTGTATTTCTACCAAACGACGTGAAAAGCATGCCGATGCTGCTCTTTTTAGCACCCGCACATGGATTTGTGCCAAAACGCGTTTTAAGCATGCACATGCATCTTTTGGTAGACGCGGACGCAGTTTTCTGCAAAACCACATGATATGCATGCAAATGGTGCTTTTGGCAGAACGCGCACGTGGATTTCTACCAAACGACGTGAAAAGCATGCCGATGCTGCTCTTTTTAGCACCCGCACATGGATTTGTGCCAAAACGCGTTTTAAGCATGCACATGCATCTTTTGGTAGACGCGGACGCAGTTTTCTGCAAAACCACACGATATGCATGCAAATGGTGCTTTTGGCAGAACGCGCACGTGGATTTCTACCAAACGACGTAAAAAGCATGCCGATGCTGCTCTTTTTAGCACCCGCACATGGATTTGTGCCAAAACGCGTTTTAAGCATGCACATGCATCTTTTGGTAGACGCGGACGCAGTTTTCTGCAAAACCACATGATATGCATGCAAATGGTGCTTTTGGCAGAACGCGCACGTGGATTTCTACCAAACGACGTGAAAAGCATGCCGATGCTGCTCTTTTTAGCACCCGCACATGGATTTGTGCCAAAACGCGTTTTAAGCATGCACATGCATCTTTTGGCAGACGCGGACGCAGTTTTCTGCAAAACCACACGATATGCATGCAAATGGTGCTTTTGGAAGAACGAACACGTGGATTTCTACCAAACGACATGAAAAGCATGCCGATGCTGCTCTTTTTAGCACCCGCACATGGATTTGTGCCAAAACGCGTTTTAAGCATGCACATGCATCTTTTGGTAGACGCGGACGAAGTTTTCTGCAAAACCACATGATATGCATGCAAATGGTGCTTTTGGCAGAACGCGCACGTGGATTTCTACCAAACGACGTGAAAAGCATGCCGATGCTGCTCTTTTTAGCACCCGCACATGGATTTGTGCCAAAACGCGTTTTAAGCATGCACATGCATCTTTTGGCAGACGCGGACGCAGTTTTCTGCAAAACCACACGATATGCATGCAAATGGTGCTTTTGGAAGAACGAACACGTGGATTTCTACCAAACGACGTGAAAAGCATGCCGATGCTGCTCTTTTTAGCACCCGCACATGGATTAGTGCCAAAACGCGTTTTAAGCATGCACATGCATCTTTTGGTAGACGCGGACGCAGTTTTCTGCAAAACCACACGATATGCATGCAAATGGTGCTTTCGGCAGAACGCGGACGTGGATTTCTACCAAACGACGTGAAAAGCATGCCGATGCTGCTCTTTTTAGCACCCGCACATGCATTTGTGCCAAAACGCGTTTTAAGCATGCACATGCATCTTTTGGAAGACGCGGACGCAGTTTTCTGCAAAACCACACGATATGCATGCAAATGGTGCTTTTGGCCGAACGCGCACGTGGATTTCTACCAAAAGACGCGAAAAGCATGCCGATGCTGCTCTTTTTAGCACCCGCACATGGATTTGTGCCAAAACGCGTTTTAAGCATGCACATGCATCTTTTGGTAGACGCGGACGCAGTTTTCTCCAAAACCACACGATATGCATGCAAATGGTGCTTTTGGCAGAACGCGCACGTGGATTTCTACCAAACGACGTGAAAAGCATGCCGATGCTGCTCTTTTTAGCACCCGCACATGGATTTGTGCCAAAACGCGTTTTAAGCACGCACATGCATCTTTTGGTAGACGCGGACGCAGTTTTCTGCAAAACCACACGATATGCATGCAAATGGTGCTTTTGGCAGAACGCGCACGTGGATTTCTACCAAACGACGTGAAAAGCATGCCGATGCTGCTCTTTTTAGCACCCGCACATGGATTTATGCCAAAACGCGTTTTAAGCATGCAGATGCATCTTTTGGTAGACGCGGACGCAGTGTTCTGCAAAACCACAGGATATGCATGCAAATGGTGCTTTTGGCAGAACGCGCACGTGGATTTCTATCAAACGACGTGAAAAGCATGCCGATGCTGCTCTTTTTAGCACCCGCACAAGGATTTGTGCCAAAACGCGGTTTAAGCATGCACATGCATCTTTTGGTAGACGCGGACGCAGTTTTCTGCAAAACCACACGATATGCATGCAAATGGTGCTTTTGGCTGAACGCGCACGTGGATTTCTACCAAACGACGTGAAAAGCATGCCGATGCTGCTCTTTTTAGCACCCGCACATGGATTTGCGCCAAAACGCGTTTTAAGCATGCACATGCATCTTTTGGTAGACGCGGACGCAGTTTTCTGCAAAACCACACGATATGCATGCAAATGGTGCTTTTGGCAGAACGCGCACGTGGATTTCTACCAAACGACGTGAAAAGCATGCCGATGCTGCTCTTTTTAGCACCCGCACAAGGATTTGTGCCAAAACGCGGTTTAAGCATGCACATCCCTATTTAAAATCCCAGCATTGCCCATCATGAATTTTATGCTGGGCATGATGTAAAATGTGCTGGGCATGATGGAAAACTTGGTGGTGATGGTGGAATTCATCGTGGGTATAATGGGTGGATGGTGGGTACAGTGGTAGATGGTGGGATGTATTGGTGGGATACATACTGGGTGACTTGTCTCAATGGTGGGCGGGCTGGGTGAATGGTGGGTGTAGTGGGTGGATGGTGGGATGACTACTGGGTGACCTGTGTAAATGGTGGGTGAATGCTGGGCGTGCTGGGAGGATGGTGGGTACATACTGGGTGAACTGTGGGAATGGTGGGTGAATGATGGATGTGCTGGGTGAATACTGCATGTACGTACTGGGTCAAATGTAAATGGTGGGTAAATGGTGTGCATGCTGGGTGAATGGTGGGTGTACTCGGTGGTTCGTGAAACACATAGTGAAGAAAAATTTTGCTTTATAGTACGATTTCTACAGCTTGATTGCTATGATATTTCAACCCCACTAGAGGCATTTTACTGTCAAGCAGGAACAGGACACTTATTGAAGAAGGCAAAGACAAAATCAGTCACAATGTGACGTCATGTCCCACTTTAAAAACACAACCTGATCAATATTTAATTTAAAATTGAGAGACCTCTTTAAGGAAAATGTAAATTTCTTAAAACAAAAAAAGAAAAGTATAAAAAATATTTTCTCAACCGGGATTCGAACTTGGGACCTAAGGATCACGAGCCTAGCATCTTACCACTGCACCACGGCGCTGTTACCTCTCAGCGTACATTTTGGCTGTGTCAACAGTAAAAACCACTGTCTCCGTTGCTGTTTACATTTGTATTTTAAAAGCAAAGATGTGGGTTCCCTCCACCGCGTCAGCTGCCGCATCTCTAGAAGAGCACAAGTGTTGTTACCATCGACAGGTAGTACATCGTGGAGTGATAGAACATCGATTTTGCTGTACGATGTGCATATTGAATAAGAAATTCAGAAATAGACAACGGCGACCGGGGACATTGTTAGGGTTGTTACTGCTAATTTCGACAGTTGTCTCTCGCTCTTTACACTTTTGAGCGCGCACATAATTCGTGTGCTCAACGCAAAATAGCTACATAAACACTCGTGGATGAGTCTTCATTCTGACAGCATACTGGCTTCTCACGGCAGCGCTGTACCAGATTAATGAGACCCGAGCGAGACAAGTTTTTAGGCAACTTTGTGGAACAACCGAAAACTTCTTTTCCGCTTCGCATAAGCTTCTGCAATAATTCTGGGAAATTAACTAATGTGACAGTGTAACCGCACATGTAAGTCCA
Source organism: Dermacentor variabilis (assembly GCF_050947875.1). Lineage (NCBI taxonomy): Eukaryota > Metazoa > Arthropoda > Arachnida > Ixodida > Ixodidae > Dermacentor > Dermacentor variabilis. Next base: position 31,157 of record NW_027460724.1, on the reverse strand, counting down.
CAGGCTTGTGTGCCACATCTTACCAAATAAAACAAAACGGATACGCAGCCATTCCCGCAGATGGTATGATTTTGATCAGCGACCGATTTTGAGGAGGCGGGTAGGTGCCGCGTCGTCACGGCACAATTATAACAATTGGCCACGTCGACTTTAATACCGGTGTCGGTGCTATCAGCATTGGCGGCTTGAGAGAAGCACGGTTGAATACCGCGCAAGAGAAAAGTACAGTGCACACCACCGATGCGAAACTGACAAACAATTTTAAAGGGCAGCAATGGAAAGCGCTTCTGTTGCGACTTCAGAACTCTTGGCCCTCGCGACTGGATGTTTCTGTTGCGACGTCAGAATTGCTGTCGTAATGTCAGTCACTGTCATGATAGAAAGTTGTTGTTCCGACTTCAGAACTCTTGTTGACGCGACAGAACGTTTCTGTTGCGACTTCAGAGATCTTGGTCTTCGCGACAGAATGCTTCTGTTGCGACATCAGAATTTCTGTCGTAACGTCAGGAATGTCTGTCAACTACGGAAACGTGAGGAACTTCTGTCGTACAACAGAAATTTCTCTAGTTGCGACATGAATTCCTGCTGTCTTCTTCAACTGGGGTACCTTGTGGATTCTATCGCAGACGCAAGTAAATCACAAAGCTAATGAAGAAACACTGAATAAAACCGTGCATAAGCAGCCGCGTCTATTCGCTGGAATGCAAGGTAGCACTTCAATTGGCTGTGAACATATTGTACACCGCCGCACATTTTTGGCACCACCACATAAGACACATTCACGCGGCAGAGACATGCGGTTTTTTCCAGGAATATTCGTGCGCCGCACGATAAATACAGAAGGCATGCACGACAGGAGCGCAATACGCACACATTCACCACACCAAAACGAAAGCAATGCGGATGACACGGGTGTAACCCGCGCCACACGAGCGATTAATTCTCGTAGATTTGATGCTTTCTGACTGAATAAGTTACAACGCGCACGGAAACATCGCACACTAGACGTGTACCTCCGAGATCATGTCAACAATTTCTATTGCTACAGTAGAGGGTGACGAAAGCAACAAGTCGTTTAAAACGAAGTGACGGCGCAGGTTGCACGGGCAGTAGCGCAAGGCGTCGTGGGTGGGCATGGATGGGCTTCAAAACAGCTGGAAGTAGGCGGCAAACTTTCCGGAAGGGAGCAATGGGAGACTTGGCTCGCCAGCCTCGACCAGGCACGGCGGACCGCACAAGCCAGTGGAGTTCTGGGCTAGGGGCTCCACCCCCTCACTTTCCACACCTTTTTTTTTTCTTGTTTACTAAACCTTTTTATATATATTTCTTCAAATTACAGCCCAGAGAAGGCTTCCTAAGAATGGCATATGCGAATCTCGAAGGCCATCTTTTTACTGCCCGCATGCGACGGAAGCTCCTCGAAATCGAAAACACGTCATAGAATTTCTTTCTGCGCTAAAGTATAGCGGATAATATAAACTGTGCGATGGTTGTTTATGTATTGCAACATCTATATGCAGTTGGGCGCAACAAGGCACAAAGCGAGTGTGTGCTGGTTATTATTTTAGTCATAGCGGAGGCCAACCAAACTCCCAATTTCACAGGTGGCGCCACCCACCACCCCGTTTCAAAGTGCTTGCTCATAGTATCCATCCACCAATCTTGTTCTCTTGTTTACATGTGCTGTCGGTCGTACGAGTTGCTCCGATGTGTTTGTTTGATCGTGTTTTTGCGTTTGCTGTAATGAATTGTGACATAGTTCGCGTGCACAAAAGTGCCAGAAGATAGCTTGTGTCTCGCTGCAAACTCGCGGTATGCGTGGTGCGCCAGGCAAACGTGGACCAACGATTTTCATGCCATGGAGTGCGTTCCCTTTGTCCGTGGTGGTTGTGGAGAGTTCGGTTGGCGCCGCCAAGAAATGATGCGCATTATTAGCGTTCCGCAGGTCGTCCACTACGCAACTGCATGTATGCGGGAATAACTTTGCAGCTCCGGCAACTTGGAGGGCGCTTTTTGACCGCATCGTACCATTTAAAAGGTGAGTACACGCATGCTGTGCTTGCTTCTCGTGTGTGCCTAGAGTGCCTTGCGAGCGTAAGAAATCGAACTCCCGCGACGACATTGACTGTGCCGATGCTTGCTGAGCGTTGGTTGACATAATTTGCTTGCGCAAGTTTATTGGCTTAATGCTAAATTGAAAGTCTTGGTGAGCGCTTCCTTCCGGTGAGAGGGATTAGGTTCGGCAACAGTCCTCATTTGCGCGAGCTGCCACTTTTCTGCTAAAGTTGGATAATAAAGACTCATCTGCCTCTTTACCTATTCTTACTGCAATGACGTTTCCTCTCTTACTTATGCTTCGAGGTTGAAAATAATGTCTGTTTACGCGGTTGTCGGTTTGTGAGCAGTTATTGGGAAAAAGTATAAACACCATGCAAGTGATCTTGCGCGCGACAGCGACGCGATGTAGATGGTTGTCGCGCTCGCTCGTTCCCTACAAGTCGTACCCCATGCGAGCGGTCTTGCGCGCGACAGAGACGCGATGTAGATGGGTGTCGCGCTAGCTCGTTCCGTACAAGTCGTACCCTATGCGAGCGACGACATTGAGAGCCGTCTCCCCGGTGTTGCCGGTATGAGGGCAGCAAATACGCGCCAAAAGTGTGCTTTACTAATTTAGTTTGCTGTGTTTTACTCAAAGGAGCAGCGTAAAACATTTCTTTAAAGTCTTGCAGTAGGTTCTTAACCTTGCACGTATCAAAATAGTCGTTTGCTTGTTCCGTGCAACAAGCGGTAGTACTCGACTGATGTACGATTCCGGCTTCGCGCTATTGTCTGTTCGCTCATAGCACTTCTGGGCGACGAGCGACGAATTCTAGATTTCCAGAACCAGGCGACAAAGAACGAGCGATATGTTCGCGCGACGGCCCGTTTTCTCGCTCAAAGCCGTCGCGCACAAAATCTCCCTCATAGGGTTCGGGCAAAAAAATTTAAGCAATTACGGCTTGCTACTACTACAGCTTACGTTTTGAGACAAGGTGTTTTGACATAACTTTGACATAACTAGAGATGACAAGGGAAAGTTGCTTAACTGATAGAAAAAAAAATGAATTGTTACGTAAACAAACATTTGTTTGTAATGTACTGTAGCTGTAGGTCTTAAAAATTTTATTGTCATGAAGAGGTCCCTACTATCACAATATTCATCAGTAACTTTGACTTTGTGCTCTGTTCCCACCCTGCAGTGGTGCAAACATTGTTTTTGTGACTTTTTCTGTGCTCCTTGCATGTGTTCACAACGACTTCTTTAAAGTGCCACTGCTATAAGTTAACAGAGAACCTATCTTGCAGGGGCAAGGCCGTGACCAACAACAGTGTCCACGTCAGGGAGGAGCTATGGCTGCAGCAGCACTGTGTGTAATCGGATGGCCTGGTCAGGTATGACTGAAGTGTATGTGTTTGCAAAAGTAGGATCTCGGTATCATTCGTCAATAAGTTTATGGACATATTACTCAGCAGTGCTTACTAAATAGGCTAAATATCTGCTCAACTTTATTCAACTTGCTGCTTATTTGTGTCTGTAGACATTATGTACACATTACCTTGTTCACTTTAAAACTAGACCTCACATGTCTTGAGGTTTATTTTTTCTTGCATCAATCACTTGGCTGCACGTTACATTTTATTTTGCTTAGTACACATTATATCTACCTCTTGTTATTTTGTTTTATTGATTTGAAACTTTCCTGTGTTACACCTTTTATATCCACTTTTTTTTTCATTTAGGCTACACGCTTGTGCAGTTTCTGCACACGTAAGGATTAAAAGTGTAATGGGCCAAATATATCACAGGTCTAAGCATGCAGCATGCTTACCATTGTTTAACATTGGTATTAAATTATTGTGAGGTTTACTTGCACGAACAAGACTAATTGAAAAAAGTTGGACAAGACAGTGCACTAGACTTTAACTTACAAGCTTTATTCAGAAAACACGCAATGAGGCCCCACCTTATGCTCAAAAATATCTGCAGACAGATGCATAAATAAATGTTCCACATGGGAGGAAACCAAATGCGCAACAAAGCCAATACTGCCCACAACAAACCATTACAAAGCATTCAGCAGGTTCTTCTCAAGGTACAACAAACACTCCTTTATCAGTGAGTTCCAGTGAAGGAGTGCTTACACATTTATCATTAGCCTTTGAAATGCCAAACACCAAATATTTCCTTATCTAACTGCCTGCCAAACCGTCTGAGCACTTGCTTGTTTTGAAAACACAGGTAGCATTTACGAGCACATCTTCGGCAGTGGTCAGCCAAATGGGCAGTGCCTGCTAGAGTGTTTACAGCGTTCCGGTGCTCCCTAAGCCTCTCATTCAAGAACCTGCCCTTTTGTCCAATACAGCACTTTCTACAGGGAAGTGAAATCTTGTATACCACCCCCACATTGCAGTTAAAAAAGTGGGTGACATGCTCCTTAGTGCATGTACCCTGATTCGCGGCGTTGCTTACCAACCTGCACATTCTTGCGAGCTCTAGTGGCGCTGAAGAAAACACCTACACTGCACTGGTTTGCCACATTGTTTAGGTGTTGGGACACCCCATGTACAGATGGCGCAGCCACAGGGCGCCCACTGGCACGTGCGTTATTGCACCGAGCAGCTGCCAGATCTGTTTTTACCTCTTTAATGAGGCTCCCAGTAGTTGACACCAAAGTGTTATCGAGATACCTGGCCCTACATAAATGACTCGCTTGTTGCTGAGCGCTGCAGGAAACCTGGTGCACAAGATTTAACCAGAACAGCTCTCGGGCAGCTAGGAGCTATGCATCCTTTAACATGGAGTATGCCAAACGGTAGTCGAGCAAGGGCTTCGTTTTCCTAAGAGAGTATATATAATAAGGAAAGTATGATTTCAAATTATACGAATATCGAATGATTGCAGGTGATCATCTTCTGGCAACTCATGTGTGAACTTGAGTCCTACTGAACACTGTTCGAAAACACCCACAATGTTTTTAACAGCAAAGCCAGCACAACAAGAAAGTCATTAGCACTACCACATTGCCCACTGGACGTGCAGTAACGCATGTCCCAGTGGTAGCCGTGCAGCTCTGCCATACATACACAGGGTGTCCCACCGCCTAGAAGAAAGGTGGCGAACAAGTTTGGCGTAGGCATTTTTTCAGCACCGCTAATGCTCACAAGAATATGCAAGTTGGTAAACATTGCCGGGCGTCAAAGTACATGCACTAAGGAGCATGTCACCTGCTTTGTTAACTGAAATGTAGTGGTGGTATGCTACATTGCACTTCCCTGTGGAAAGTGGTATATTGAACAAACAGGTGCCTGAATGAGTGGCTTGGGGAGTACCGGAATGCTGTAAATGCTCTCACAGGCGCTGGCTACTTGGCTGATCACTGTTAAAGTACCCATAAGTGCTCCCCATGTTTTCATAGCACACAAGTGCTCAGTCAGTTTGCCAGGCAGTTATATAGGGAAATGTTTGAGGTGTTTTGCATTTCGAAAGCTGCTGATGAATGCATAAGCACTCCATCACTGGTACCAGCTAATAAATAAGTGTTGTCTTCAGAAAAATCTGGTGAATGCTTTGTAATGGCTTCTTGTGGATGCTTATCAGCTTCTATGTGCATTTCGTTATCCCCTATGTGGCACATTCGTTTATGCATCTGTCTCCACATTAACTGAGCATGCGGTGGCCTGTTTGCATGTTTCTTCTGAATAAAGCTTGTCAGTTGAAGTCTACCGCTTTGGCTAGTCCGACCTTTATTCCGTACGCCTTGTTTGTGCTAGTAACTATGTCACAGGAGCTGTGTCAACGCCAACTAGCCCAACCTTCTCCATTTTTTCACAATTATTTCTCAAGTTCCCAGAACAATAGACACGAGCTTGAATTTCTTTAAATGGTAAATGAAGGCCAGTATTCACTGTGCTGTAAGTACTACAGCAGTGAAGAGTTTTCTAGTAAGCTTGCTTTCTTTCTCTACATTTATTTATATTCTTCTTAAGCTATACCCATTCATGCAAGTAGACATTGTGGCAGAGTCTGTGTCCAGTTGCATCGTTTTCGACTTTGTCTATACTGCATAGACCACATAGTTGGTACATAGTTCAGTCTATTGATGCACTATCATTAAATAAGCATGCAGTTTTGCACATGCAAGATTGCCTGCTCGCTATTGCTAAAGCATTTGCTGGTTATTGCTATGTTGCTCATCAAGTGAACTTGATTTCAACAGCACCACACAGAACATCTGCTTGGCAGTGGTGTAATTTTAATAGTGACTATCAGCCAACAAGCTCTAAGTCTACAGCGGTCCAGAAATAATTCTATTACTTTGGGTCTCTCCACATATTTGGTTAGCACAGTGGGCAGTTTTCTATTTATTCTGCTTGGTGCTGTTCACGTGAGAATATTTTCAACTAGCAAGTACAAAGTGTAATGCTGTCAAAAGCCTTTGATTACTGGGCAAATGAATTGAAAGCATGGTACGTAATCCAAAAAGTATTTTTCACAAAATACTAGTGTCAAGAACAAGCATCATATGCACTGCAACTCATGGTTTTATGTTGGTATGCAGGTATCTCAAGCTAAGGGTGCTTGTGCATGTATTTTCCACATATTAGCTAATGCTTTAGCTACATGAAACTGTCTATGTTCTGGCTGCTGAAGTCAAATTTGTGGTTGATGAACCTGCTTGTTTTTGCTGTGCACTTACATTTCTGTTGTTTCTTAAAGGTTGTAGCCATGTGACAACTGATGTATTGCAGCAATGTCAAAGGTAGCTTCCACCCATTATTGCTACAGTGTGCCAACAGACACCTGTCGCCGTATTGGTGCATTTTCTGAGAACCAGCCGTATCCTCTAGGTGAAATTTGTAGTGTCGTTTTGAGTTTGCCAGTCAGTTCATATAACTTGAGGACAAAATTTACACAGTGAAGGAAGGGAGACCATACAACATGACCAGTGATGACTGAATATTTTGATAGAAGGAATAAAAATAACACTGAATGTGTGCTTATATTGTGCACAAGTTCCTTCAGAAGGAAAATGTGAGTTGTAATACAAAGGCAAAAAATCCTAATAAACAGTATTTGCGTAAAAAAAGGTGAATAGTCAGACTAATTTCTATCCCTTGTCATCTAGAAAGGACGCCTTTTTTCATGCATTCATAATGGGGGCTTGCTCACACGTCTTGTGGTATGCCTCTCTGATTTCTCTTGTCAATTTTTCACCGTGGGTGGAAACAGATAAACTAATTTAATCTGGCCTAAAGCCCAATCGCGGCAATGCATGGCCAAGTCAGACGAGCATGCCGGTCTTCTCAGTAAAATGTGGTGATTTCTTTGGTACATATTTAGTTCCTGGCCTGTCAGCTTCCTAACATTGGAATGCAGTACACTGCCCCTAACACACACTATACATATTTCGTGGTATGTTTAACCAAGCGTACCTCGCTTGCCTGCTCGCTTTTCTCAGTTCACTTGTGGACTGTGCGGCATACCTGCCTACTTTATTTTTTCTCTCGAAATATGTGTGCATAGCATTCCACAAGCGCATTGAGAAAGGCGTCCAGGCAAAGGATATTTGTATAAATTACCACTAAATATGTCTTGTGTCCGTCATTAGTAGTGTATTCTATGCCTCTGTTCATGTGTATGTTTGGTCAAATGCACAGGGTCGTCAACTCTTGGCACGAACACGACTCAGCGTGACCACGCCCCGCGGAGTGCCAGCGTGCATGGCGCAGGGGGGATGTGGAGCTTCGTGTCATCTGCTAAAGTGCGGGAGCACGCCATGCTTTAGCGGATGACACATGACATGAAGTCCCACCTCTAAGCCCCTGTGCGCCTGCGCTGCTTAGCTCCGTTGCACAGCCATGCAATGCGCGCTGGCAATCCGCGGAGTTCGGCCACTCTGCACCATCTTCGTACTAAGAATAGACGGTCTTGTACATGGGGCAGACTGGCCGCTGTATAAGCATGTGCCCAGGAGAGCACCATTATTCACTCAAGGGACAAGCATGCTCGTCCCACTTGACAATGCATTGACACAACTGGTGATGTACGCCAGATTTAGATTGTTCATCTCTTTTGTTTACTTAAGGCAACCGATTGATCAACAATATCACTGAGGTATACCATTTAAAAAAGAGGGACATCTGTCAGCCAGTGCTCATTATGATTGCATTACAAAGAGGAATACTCTCTAAATGACACGGAATAGTGATCACTCTGTGCTTATTTGTTCTATTTTTATGCAAGTACTGTTTATCATCATTTTGTACATTTGTATTGCAACTTGTGCCCTTTGTCTTAAAAGATCGCTTGTGCAGTGCAAGGGCATACGCAGTATAAATATTATCTTAAATTTTTGCACCAAATATAATGTTGAATTGGTAGCTTTTGTGTCTTGTTGTCTTCTTTCTGTCCCTTGTATCACTCAAAAGGTAAACATTAACGTACACCAACTTTCTTAATTACTTGCCCGTCAGTGTTGATAAACATGAAATGTTGTTTTCAGCCAGAATATTCTTACCATTTCTCATTTCCGGTCAGCATAGTGCTAATCCTTTGGCTTTTTATAAAGCGTGCTAATATGTACTTCTGATTAATGCAAAAGTTAGTTCTAGTTGGTGGTAGCTGAACTTGGACATCATGACAAGTGCAAGGGCACACACACACACAAAGAGACACAGTCTGAATGGGCGCTAGACATCAACTGAAGGGCTTAATGACAAAAAACAGCAACGCACATATTGCGCAAAAACCTACAAAAAGATGTAGAAGGTGCAATTGTCCCTAAAGAGAATTCCGCTGCCGCTGTACTAGCGCTGTACTGTTACAACAAACATTTCAAACCTGGTCGCAGTAAAAGGAGCGTGCACACTGAGTTCTGAAGTTTGAAGTAGTGACGGGACTTGGCGCATTCGTCGCTGCAGTTTAGTCATGACGAAAATATAACTGCTGAGATCAGTGAGTGGTGCGAGTGGTTTTCAGAGCCCACAAGGGAATTCACTTGTTTTCAACCATGCAAGGGTAATCTTACTTTCAAGGCATGTCTCCAATGTTCTTTAGAACAAGGCCATGTAGTGTGTGATGGTGGTGGATTTTGGAGACTGGCGCGCGTAGGTCTCTAGGTAACGTGCTGCACTGTTCTCCGTGTGACACTGCAATCTTGGAGGCCTTGACGTCACTCGTTCTTGCACTGTTCTCTGCATGGCGGTGCGCCTATTTGAATCAATTGTTTCGCTTTCTCTGTTAATTTCATTATTGCAAGGTTAGACTGTACGAAATATGAGTGTTTGCTGCCCTTAAAATGGGAAAATTTTATTAGTTTAATCCTTTACACAAAAATGAATTTCTTGGTGAGGTTGGGTTTAACCCCAGTTTTTTTTAAACTTGTTCGAGGGGCAGAAATAGGAAATTATAGAGTTGCATCAGAAATTGACGGATCTAATTAACCTATATCATATTGTTTTATACAATTGCGTTTTAGTGTTAAGAATACTGCTCAGGAAAAAAACACTTCATATCTATTGCAGGTACAGATTGGTGTGGGATTTGTGATGCCACTCAACAAGTGGCATTACATATTCAAGTCTGCTTCTGACGGAAAGTGCCCATTAGAGGTGGCATGGCACCTGTGGACACCAGTGCAAGCAGGTGAAAGCAGCCTGACTGGACAGGCCTGCCGGACAATGTGCCGCGCATCTTGGAAGCTTCCGGCAACACCGGAGAAAGTGGCTGCTTTGAAGAGTAAGTCAACAGTCACCTCATTTGAGAAACATAACTGCATATCTACAAGTTATCTGAATGAGTTAGCATTACATGATGTATACAGAGCGACAAGAAATGCCAAAGCAAGAATGAGGCAAGTGCCTATATATTATATCTTTTTCTTCTGCTGTATGCACTGCACTGTGTCTCGACACACAATTTAAATGTCTCTGTGGGTATGAAAAACAGCACAAGATAATTTCGGGATATGGGTTTCCGGCGAAAATCGCCCACAAAGTTTCCCCCATAATCAGTTTGAATTAAAAACAATCAAGAAAGTCGGGTGGCTACACGAGCGGTTAATTTTGACAGGGCCTTGATAGCTTGCATTCACCGCTTGCATTGTCTTAACAGAAGTGAACATTTAAGCACCTCATTGTCTTTGAAATTTCTAATGTAGACTTGGCATGCGTTATTGTAGCTTTTCACGCTGCAGCTTTCATTTCACTTTTTTGAAATAATGCTTCTCAAGAAAATTGGGTTCCGACACAGCTTGGCAAATTGTATGGTCTAAAAGAAGCTTTTTAAACTACTGCCGTCCAAAGTGTTGACTGTGGTCAACTGATGTGCTGCTTTACAATCTGCAGCATTCACAGCCATGCAATTTCAAAACACTATTCTGATTATTGGGATGTAAAAGTTATAAACAGGGATAAAGTGCCTCGGAAAGGGTGGCCAACGTTTCGTTAGGAGGACCTATCTTCTCAAAGGCTGCCTCGTCATCCTCGGCATGTTGGTTTTAAAGTGTTAGTAGAGTGACGTCACATGCAGTTGTCGGGAGTGGCTGGTTGTAAAGGGAGAGACTTGAAGGAGAATGAGCGCGGTCACCTGATGTCTGTAAGCATGATTCCTAAGACGTAGGAACAATAGTGCGAGTGGGAAGGCGGGGAGAAAAGGAGAAAAAAAGAGACCAAGAGGGAAAGAAAGAACAAGAAAAGAAAAAGAAGGGCATAGGAAGGTGTTAGGGAAGCAAGAGGTTAGGGAGCATTCAGGGGTGTCTTTGGCAGCATGTTCTTGTGGCTTTAAAGGAGCCGGTGAGGCGGTCAGTGCTCGAGTAACAAAAACAACCCGAAAAGACATTAGTTGAAAGAATGACTTGAGTAGCATAGCAGCAATGCGTCGGATAATTTAGAAGGAGTTAAGATGGCAGCAAGGAGTCTGGAATGCAGTGCATAGGGTAGCTGGAAGGCAGCGGCACGGTCTTTCTAGGGACGTTAGTCCCAGTAGCTCAACGTAGGTGTCGTCACAGCGGTATGCAGAAGTGGCGATACCCTGTGTGGCTGAGGCACCGAAGAAGGTATCCTGGCGCCTGGGATTTTAGAATATGTTGGTGAGGGTGTTTCGAAAAAATAGAATAAAGAACAGACAAATATGGGGTTGAACTGAAACTGGAATAACAAATAAGAGGGTGGCATGAGCAAAAGCGGGCGGAAGCAGATGTACATGGGAAAACATATTTATGCGAACATATTTATGGGGATTCTACAGACTTCCTATTGCGCTGCACTGACAGGCCCCACACATACCTACGATACATAGACGACATATTCATAATATGGTGACATGGTCAAGACAGCCTAGATAAATATGTAGGATTTCTAAATTCTTTTCAGCCAACAATAAAATTCGCATCAAAATCTTCAGTGGAGCGCATAAACTTTCTGGACTAAACAATATACATTGACACTGGGACACTAATGACAATGCTGTATGGAAACCTTTTGACAAACAACAGTACCTAGAATATACAAGTCACCATCAAGCCACATTGCAAAGAAGGCATCTTTAAAGGCCAAGCACATGGCTACGTCACATGTGTGTTGAAAACCAAGACTACATAGATAGACTTGATCACCCTAAAGAAACCCTATCAAACGGGAACCACCGAAAGAGTGCCCTTCAGAAAGCCTGCACCGATGCAACCAAACTTGACTGAGCCGACGTGCTCAAGCCCCACCCTAGAATCACAAGAACAGCGCCTCTTCTTACTACTAAATCCTCACACTCCCAAACATGAACAACATCCTCAATAAATACTACCCAATTCTCACCAGCAACCAGAAACAAAATTTTTCCCGCCCTGCCCAGAGTAGTCTTGAGATGCAACACTATAATATTAAGGATATTCTTGTATGTGCCAAACTAAAAACAACGAAGTTAGGAACCAGTCCCTGTGGCCGCCCGGGTGCTCTACATGCAAACATATTTAATCTACTACTACAGTAATAAGTACAGCATCAAATTACTCAAACAACATAACTTCGAGTTTCATCTGCACATCAAGCAATGTAGTCTACTGTCTAGAATGTGCCACTTGTAGCAAATAATACATAGGTGAGACAGGACAAAAAAATCATAAAAGACTGGACGGTCACCGCGCAGATACAAAACAATTTACCTAAAGGAGTAGCCAGCCACTTCAATGAACATGTCATATGTGACAAAGCAAGGCTCCATAGACTACAAATTTCCGCTCACCTCGCTAGAGGAAATATCTGGAATCATACCTCATACACAAGTTTAAATGCCTACATCCAATAGGAATCAATTTAACACAGCAACTTAGAATCTTTAAAAACTTTAAAGCTGTAACTTAAATCGGAAAGCCTCATGTCATCAACCAAGGCGCAAAACACATTGTGCCACCAGCTAAACTTAATTCTTAACCTCACCTATTCCACCGTTTCTAATTTTTACCTACTTACTACTCAATTTAATATATTCTTTCGTGTTTTAATGTTTATATCAACTGTATGACCCCTTTTGCCATGTACACCTGCCTCCGCCCGCTTTTGCTCATGTAACCCTCCTATTTGTTATTCCACTTTCAGTTCCCCCTTTTGTCTATTTTCTATCATATTTTTTGAACACCCTCACCACCACAATCAAAAATCCCAGATGCCAGGATACGTTTTTCTGCGCATCAGTCACACAGGGTATCACCAGCTCTATATACCACTGTGACGACACCTGCGTTGAGCTACTGAGGCTGACATCCCTAAAACACCATGCCTCTGCCTGCCAGCTACCACATACATTGCATCCCAGACTCCTTGTCGCCATCTTAATTTCTTCAACATTACCCGACGCGTTGCTGCTACGCTACTCAAGTCATTCTTTCAACTGATATCTTTTGGGGTCTTTTTTGTTACTCGCACACTGACCGCCTGACCAGTTCTTCTAAAACGGCAGAAAGATGCCGCCAATGACACTCCTGAATGCTCCCTAACCCCTCACTTCCTTAACACGCTCCCATGCCCTTCTTTTTCTTGTCTTTCTTTTTTTGCCTCTTGGCATCTCTTTCTTTCTCCTTTTCTTTTGTTTCTTTTCTCGCCGCCTTCCTATTCTCACGGTCTTGTGCCCTCGTCTTAGGAACCATGCTTACAGACTTCAGACGACAGCGCTCATTCTCTTTAAAGTCTCTCCCTTTACAACCAGCTGCCACTGACAACAACTGCACGTGATGTCACCCTACTAGTCCTTTAAAACTAACATGGCAAGGCTGACCAGGCCACTTTTGACTAAAATAGCTCAAAAGTTGGTCAGCCTTTCTGAGGCACCTCATCCATGTTTATAACCTTCATACCACTGTGTGCTATTCCATTTGTCAGCCGCTTTCTTGATTTTAGATGTTCTGATTATTGAAGTTTGTAAGACATGGCCTGTCAGCACTTTCGGCATACTTTCAGTGATCTCATTTTATTTAAGCATAAGAATGAGGAAAGAACTGCTACACAAAGAAAGCACCTCGAACATTAGTCGCATGTACGCTCTGATCTGCATAGCTGATCTTGTTCTACGCAAAGCATCCTAAAATTTTCATGCCTCTTGTCGGTGCCAAGAAAAGCAAGGTGCTGGGCATCATGCGGAATTCCAGCGCTTTCCGCCAGCCTGGATTAGAAAGGACTGTATAGTGTGGCTGTAACTGGCATTCTTCTGCCAAGATTCAATTGTTTTATGGATCAAAGTACCAGGTACTCTTGTAGTCGCATCAACACTCTGCCGAAGATTTCATTTCCTACATAAATATGTTTTTTTAAACAGACGAGCATGAAACATTGCTCTGTATTACGTTAAGATGCTTCTTTGGGCTTTTTTACATTGAAGATGTAGGTTACCTTAGCAAAGTAGCAATATGGAGATTGAAAAGTAGAAAAAAAATGGCAGATCCCATGCACTGTGAGAATTGATGTACATGAAGCACACATTGTTTGCTTTGATTGACAATAATTAACGGTGATGTTAGTGGCAAGTTTGTAATTTTTTCAGTGTTTAGTCCAATACGAAAGTGGCGAGTTGATGTTAAGCATTACCTTGCATGCACCACTTCTGTTTGTCTGCATAGCCCACAGAACACACAGGGAGATGTGTTTGCTTGAGGCGTTGTTGCGAGTCATTGTTCATAATCTCTGAGAAGGAATGGGGCGTTGTCATTGCCTCACATGGCGCACCGCATCATGGCAGAAATATTAAACTTTAATTGAATTATGAGGCTGTGCATACTTCAATTAGCTATTGTAATTGTATGTATACAATGTATACGGAAATTCGCGGTCTGCACTACATTTCACTGCGTAGCGAAGACGCTCCTGTTCTGTGTGACACTTCTTTCAAGTCGGGGTGTCCTCGACGTCGAGTGCACGCCTTGCTGGCGCCTGTTAATGGGCTCCTTCTACATACATGGCCAACACACTGTTGAGATTCCAGCTCAAAGCGCTCTCTTCAGACTAAGGACGATTCTAATGTTTACACTATCACAGCCCAGCAGCTGCATTTTTCTCGCATAGAAATTAAAACCAGCACAGCACGTGCAATACACACTAACGGTGAAATGCTGGGGCAGCAGCGCCGGTCAGGATGTGCAGAGGTGAGCGCCATCTAGTAATGTTGCAAGAAATCCAACGGCACGCATGACAAGACCATAGCAGCTGCAGCGCCCGTAATGTTGGGAGAAGAGGCAAAAAAAGCTTCACTTTAAAACATTAGTTGCCATCATTTGCAGCTAAATAAAGCTTGCAAGCCAGCCATTATACAGCTTTTACATGAAATCTTTTATGCCTATATGGCAAATGCTAAAGTTACGACTTCCTCACCAACTGCACGAGCAACAGGTAAAGCTAACAAATGATAGAATGGACAAATCAGACAGCTTGCACCTTGCAGCTCCCCTGCATGCGTTACAGTGTAGCCAAATTGTGGCTCTCTGAATTTGACAGGAATTTGGGTGGTTGAAGAGGAGACAAATTATGCAAAATCAGAAGCCAAATATCCACCCCATAAGGCTTTGAGTACAGCTCCCATGTGTCTAAATTTTGCAGTTAAGCCAACCTCCAGATGAGAAGAGGCGTGGCTTTGGCAAAAAACATACAAAAATTCCATGTAAATCTGCAAAACAATGTGATGCATGTGTATGCATTCTCACTGCAAATAAACCTGTGCTGGCTTGCGTCCTGGGTAGCATGTTTGTGTGTGACATTTGCTGCATTTTGTTATCTTAAACTTTTTTTGAAGTGATTAGAGCAGATTTCCTTCATTCACTTATTGCTAGAAATCATTGGAAAACAATTTACTTATATATTTATTGCACTCTCCTTTTAGACTGCCTGGCGAAATACATAAGTGACCATCCAATGATGCCGCCTGCACCACATCCGGAGAACCACCTTGCTTCCCTGCGAAAGCACCTTTGGAGCTCTCTTTTACACAAGCAGGACGCCAGAGCAAGCGAGTGGAAAAGTAAATATAGTACAAGTCCAGTGATGCTTTTTCAATAAAGTGTGATGATATGCTACGTAGTATGGTGCTTTACATATTGATTTGTTATGGCATGAAAATAGCCGCATCTTGGCAACATGTATATACAGACTGTACACTTCACAAGACTCAACATCACATAAAGATAACCCGTCATGAGCTTCCGAATGGCAATGGCTGCTCCTTCAATTCATCACACAACTTGCCTTTGACGTGCTGCGCCCACGATGATATCCAACCCAGTGCCCACCGTGCCACCCATCACCCACCGTGCCGCCCAGCACCCACTGTGCCCAGCAACCACCATGCTGCCCAGCACCCGCCGTGCCCAGCAACCACCATGCCGCCCAGCACCCACCGTGCCACCCGTCACCCACCATGTCACCCAGCACCCACCATGTCACCCAGCACCCACCATGCCACCCGTCACCCAGCATGCCACCCACTACCATAATCCACCATGATGATGGATGATGGATTCCACTATGCCCAGCATCGGGCAAATTTTCAATAGGGATGCATCTTTTGGTAGGCGCGGACGCAGTTTTCTGCAAAACCACACGATATGCATGCAAATGGTGCTTTTGGCTCAACGCGCACGTGGATTTCTACCAAACGACGTGAAAAGCATGCCGATGCTGCTCTTTTTAGCACCCGCACATGGATTTGCGGCAAAACGCGTTTTAAGCATGCACATGCATCTTTTGGTAGACGCGGACGGAGTTTTCTGCAAAACCACACGATATGCATGCAAATGGTGGTTTTGGCAGAACGCGCACGTGGATTTCTACCAAACGACGTGAAAAGCATGCCGATGCTGCTCTTTTTAGCACCCGCACATGGATTTGTGCCAAAACGCGTTTTAAGCATGCACATGCATCTTTTGGTAGACGCGGACGCAGTTTTCTGCAAAACCACACGATATGCATGCAAATGGTGCTTTAGGCAGAAGGCGCACGTGGATTTTTACCAAAAGACGTGAAAAGCATGCCGATGCTGCTCTTTTTAGCACCCGCACAAGGATTTGCGGCAAAACGCGTTTTAAGCATGCACATGCATCTTTTGGTAGACGCGGACGGAGTTTTCTGCAAAACCACACGATATGCATGCAAATGGTGGTTTTGGCAGAACGCGCACGTGGATTTCTACCAAACGACGTGAAAAGCATGCCGATGCTGCTCTTTTTAGCACCCGCACATGGATTTGTGCCAAAACGCGTTTTAAGCATGCACATGCATCTTTTGGTAGACGCGGACGCAGTTTTCTGCAAAACCACACGATATGCATGCAAATGGTGCTTTAGGCAGAAGGCGCACGTGGATGTTTACCAAAAGACGTGAAAAGCATGCCGATGCTGCTCTTTTTAGCACCCGCACATGGATTTGTGCCAAAACGCGTTTTAAGCATGCACATGCATATTTTGGTAGACGCGGAAGCAGTTTTCTGCAAAACCACACGATATGCATGCAAATGGTGCTTTTGGCAGAACGCGCACGTGGATTTCTACCAAACGACGTGAAAAGCATGCCGATGCTGCTCTTTTTAGCACCCGCACATGGATTTGTGCCAAAACGCGTTTTAAGCATGCACATGCATCTTTGGTAGACGCGGACGCAGTTTTCTGCAAAACCACACGGTATGCATGCAAATGGTGCTTTTGGCAGAACGCGCACGTGGATTTCTACCAAACGACGTGAAAAGCATGCCGATGCTGCTCTTTTTAGCACCCGCACATGGATTTGTGCCAAAACGCGTTTTAAGCATGCACATGCATCTTTTGGTAGACGCGGACGCAGTTTTCTGCAAAACCACACGATATGCATGCAAATGGTGCTTTTGGCAGAACGCGCACATGGATTTCTACCAAACGACGTGAAAAGCATGCCGATGCTGCTCTTTTTAGCACCCGCACATGGATTTGTGCCAAAACGCGTTTTAAGCATGCACATGCATCTTTTGGTAGACGCGGACGCAGTTTTCTGCAAAACCACATGATATGCATGCAAATGGTGCTTTTGGCAGAACGCGCACGTGGATTTCTACCAAACGACGTGAAAAGCATGCCGATGCTGCTCTTTTTAGCACCCGCACATGGATTTGTGCCAAAACGCGTTTTAAGCATGCACATGCATCTTTTGGTAGACGCGGACGCAGTTTTCTGCAAAACCACACGATATGCATGCAAATGGTGCTTTTGGCAGAACGCGGACGTGGATTTCTACCAAACGACGCGAAAAGCATGCCGATGCTGCTCTTTTTAGCACCCGCACATGGATTTGTGCCAAAACGCGTTTTAAGCATGCACATGCATCTTTTGGTAGACGCGGACACAGTTTTCTCCAAAACCACATGATATGCATGCAAATGGTGCTTTTGGCAGAACGCGCACGTGGATTTCTACCAAACGACGTGAAAAGCATGCCGATGCTGCTCTTTTTAGCACCCGCACATGGATTTGTGCCAAAACTCGTTTTAAGCATGCACATGCATCTTTTGGTAGACGCGGACGCAGTTTTCTGCAAAACCACAGGATATGTATGCAAATGGTGCTTTTGGCAGAACGCGCACGTGGATTTCTACCAAACTACGTGAAAAGCATGCCGATGCTGCTCTTTTTAGCACCCGCACAAGGATTTGTGCCAAAACGCGGTTTAAGCATGCACATGCATCTTTTGGTAGACGCGGACGCAGTTTTCTGCAAAACCACACGATATGCATGCAAATGGTGCTTTTGGCTGAACGCGCACGTGAATTTCTACCAAACGACGTGAAAAGCATGCCGATGCTGCTCTTTTTAGCACCCGCACATGGATTTGCGCCAAAACGCGTTTTAAGCATGCACATGCATCTTTTGGTAGACGCGGACACAGTTTTCTCCAAAACCACACGATATGCATGCAAATGGTGCTTTTGGCAGAACGCGCACGTGGATTTCTACCAAACGACGTGAAAAGCATGCCGATGCTGCTCTTTTTAGCACCCGCACATGGATTTGTGCCAAAACTCGTTTTAAGCATGCACATGCATCTTTTGGTAGACGCGGACGCAGTTTTCTGCAAAACCACAGGATATGCATGCAAATGGTGCTTTTGGCAGAACGCGCACGTGGATTTCTACCAAACGACGTGAAAAGCATGCCGATGCTGCTCTTTTTAGCACCCGCACAAGGATTTGTGCCAAAACGCGGTTTAAGCATGCACATGCATCTTTTGGTAGACGCGGACGCAGTTTTCTGCAAAACCACACGATATGCATGCAAATGGTGCTTTTGGCTGAACGCGCACGTGAATTTCTACCAAACGACGTGAAAAGCATGCCGATGCTGCTCTTTTTAGCACCCGCACATGGATTTGCGCCAAAACGCGTTTTAAGCATGCACATGCATCTTTTGGTAGACGCGGACGCAGTTTTCTGCAAAACCACACGATATGCATGCAAATGGTGCTTTTGGCAGAACGCGCACGTGGATTTCTACCAAACGACGTGAAAAGCATGCCGATGCTGCTCTTTTTAGCACCCGCACAAGGATTTGTGCCAAAACGCGGTTTAAGCATGCACATGCATCTTTTGGTAGACGCGGACGCAGTTTTCTGCAAAACCACACGATATGCATGCAAATGGTGCTTTTGGCTGAACGCGCACGTGGATTTCTACCAAACGACGTGAAAAGCATGCCGATGCCGCTCTTTTTAGCACCCGCACATGGATTTGCGCCAAAACGCGTTTTAAGCATGCACATGCATCTTTTGGTAGACGCGGACGCAGTTTTCTGCAAAACCACACGATATGCATGCAAATGGTGCTTTTGGCAGAACGCGCACGTGGATTTCTACCAAACGACGTGAAAAGCATGCCGATGCTGCTCTTTTTAGCACCCGCACATGGATTTCTGCCAAAACGCGTTTTAAGCATGCACATGCATCTTTTGGTAGACGCGGACGCAGTTTTCTGCAAAACCACACGATACGCATGCAAATGGTGCTTTGGGCAGAACCCGCGCACGTGGATTTCTACCAAACGACGTGAAAAGCATGCCGATGCTGCTCTTTTTAGCACCCGCACATGGATTTGTGCCAAAACGCGTTTTAAGCATGCACATGCATCTTTTGGTAGACGCGGACGCAGTTTTCTGCAAAACCACACGATATGCATGCAAATGGTGCTTTTGGCAGAACGCGCACGTGGATTTCTACCAAACGACGTGGAAAGCATGCCGATGCTGCTCTTTTTAGCACCCGCACATGGATTTGTGCCAAAACGCGTTTTAAGCATGCACATGCATCTTTTGGTAGACGCGGACGCAGTTTTCTCCAAAACCACACGATATGCATGCAAATGGTGCTTTTGGCAGAACGCACACGTGGATTTCAACCAAACGACGTGAAAAGCATGCCGATGCTGCTCTTTTTAGCACCCGCACATGGATTTGTGCCAAAACGCGTTTTAAGCATGCACATGCATCTTTTGGTAGACGCGGACGCAGTTTTATGCAAAACCACACGATATGCATGCAAATGGTGCTTTTGGCAGAACGCGCACGTGGATTTCTACCAAACGAAGTGAAAAGCATGCCGATGCTGCTTTTTTGAGCACCCGCACATGGATTTGTGCCAAAACACGTTTTAACCATGCACATGCATCTTTTGGTAGACGCGGACGCAGTTTTCTGCAAAACCACACGATATGCATGCAAATGGTGCTTTTGGCAGAACGCGGACGTGGATTTCTACCAAACGACGTGAAAAGCATGCCGATGCTGCTGTTTTTAGCACCCGCACATGGATTTGTGCCAAAACACGTTTTAAGCGTGCACATGCATCTTTTGGTAGACGCGGACGCAGTTTTCTGCAAAACCACACGATATGCATGCAAATGTTGCTTTTGGCAGAACGCGGACGTGGATTTCTACAGAACGACGTGAAAAGCATGCCGATGCTGCTTTTTTTAGCACCCACACATGCATTTGTGCCAAAACGCGTTTTAAGCATGCACATGCATCTTTTGGTAGACGCGGACGCAGTTTTCTGCAAAACCACACGATATGCATGCAAATGGTGCTTTTGGCAGAACGCGCACGTGGATTTCTACCAAACAACGCGAAAAGCATGCCGATGCTGCTCTTTTTGGCACCCGCACATGGATTTGTGCCAAAACGCGTTTTAAGCATGCACATGCATCTTTTGGTAGACGCGGACGCAGTTTTCTCCAAAACCACACGATATGCATGCAAATGGTGCTTTTGGCAGAACGCGCACGTGGATTTCTACCAAACGACGTGAAAAGCATGCCGATGCTGCTCTTTTAGCACCCGCACATGGATTTGTGCCAAAACGCGTTTTAAGCATGCACATGCATCTTTTGGTAGACGCGGACGCAGTTTTCTGCAAAACCACACGATATGCATGCAAATGGTGCTTTTGGCAGAACGCGGACGTGGATTTCTACCAAACGACGTGAAAAGCATGCCGATGCTGCTGTTTTTAGCACCCGCACATGGATTTGTGCCAAAACACGTTTTAAGCATGCACATGCATCTTTTGGTAGACGCGGACGCAGTTTTCTGCAAAACCACACGATATGCATGCAAATGGTGCTTTTGGCAGAACGCGGACGTGGATTTCTACCAAACGACGTGAAAAGCATGCCGATGCTGCTCTTTTTAGCACCCGCACATGGATTTGTGCCAAAACGCGTTTTAAGCATGCACATGCATCTTTTGGTAGACGCGGCCGCAGTTTTCTGCAAAACCACACGATATGCATGCAAATGGTGCTTTTGGCAGAACGCGCACGTGGATTTCTACGAAACGACGTGAAAAGCATGCCGATGCTGCTCTTTTTAGCACCCGCACATGGATTTGTGCCAAAACGCGTTTTAAGCATGCACATGCATCTTTTGGTAGACGCGGACGCAGTTTTCTGCAAAACCACAGGATATGCATGCAAATGGTGCTTTTGGCAGAACGCGCACGTGGATTTCTACCAAACGACGTGAAAAGCATGCCGATGCTGCTCTTTTATCACCCGCACATGGATTTGTGCCAAAACGCGTTTTAAGCATGCACATGCATCTTTTGGTAGACGCGGACGCAGTTTTCTGCAAAACCACACGATATGCATGCAAATGGTGCTTTTGGCAGAACGCGCACGTGGATTTCTACCAAACGACGTGAAAAGCATGCCGATGCTGCTCTTTTTAGCACCCGCACATGGATTTGTGCCAAAACGCGTTTTAAGCATGCACATGCATCTTTTGGTAGACGTGGACGCAGTTTTCTGCAAAACCACACGATATGCATGCAAATGGTGCTTTTGGCAGAACGCGCACGTGGATTTCTACCAAACGACGTGAAAAGCATGCCGATGCTGCTCTTTTTAGCACCCGCACATGGATTTGTGCCAAAACGCGTTTTAAGCATGCACATGCATCTTTTGGTAGACGCGGACGCAGTTTTCTGCAAAACCACACGATATGCATGCAAATGGTGCTTTTGGCAGAACGCGCTCGTGGATTTCTACCAAACGACGTGAAAAGCATGCCGATGCTGCTCTTTTTAGCACCCGCACAATGATTTGTGCCAAAACGCGGTTTAAGCATGTACATGCATCTTTTGGTAGACGCGGACGCAGTTTTCTGCAAAACCACACGATATGCATGCAAATGGTGCTTTTGGCAGAACGCGCACGTGGATTTCTACCAAACGACGTGAAAAGCATGCCGATGCTGCTCTTTTTAGCACCCGCACATGGATTTGCGCCAAAACGCGTTTTAAGCATGCACATGCATCTTTTGGTAGACGCGGACGCAGTTTTCTGCAAAACCACACGATACGCATGCAAATGGTGCTTTGGGCAGAACCCGCGCACGTGGATTTCTACCAAACGACGTGAAAAGCATGCCGATGCTGCTCTTTTTAGCACCCGCACATGGATTTGTGCCAAAACGCGTTTTAAGCATGCACATGCATCTTTTGGTAGACGCGGACGCAGTTTTCTGCAAAACCACACGATATGCATGCAAATGGTGCTTTTGGCAGAACGCGCACGTGGATTTCTACCAAACGACGTGGAAAGCATGCCGATGCTGCTCTTTTTAGCACCCGCACATGGATTTGTGCCAAAACGCGTTTTAAGCATGCACATGCATCTTTTGGTAGACGCGGACGCAGTTTTCTCCAAAACCACACGATATGCATGCAAATGGTGCTTTTGGCAGAACGCACACGTGGATTTCAACCAAACGACGTGAAAAGCATGCCGATGCTGCTCTTTTTAGCACCCGCACATGGATTTGTGCCAAAACGCGTTTTAAGCATGCACATGCATCTTTTGGTAGACGCGGACGCAGTTTTATGCAAAACCACACGATATGCATGCAAATGGTGCTTTTGGCAGAACGCGCACGTGGATTTCTACCAAACGAAGTGAAAAGCATGCCGATGCTGCTTTTTTGAGCACCCGCACATGGATTTGTGCCAAAACACGTTTTAACCATGCACATGCATCTTTTGGTAGACGCGGACGCAGTTTTCTGCAAAACCACACGATATGCATGCAAATGGTGCTTTTGGCAGAACGCGGACGTGGATTTCTACCAAACGACGTGAAAAGCATGCCGATGCTGCTGTTTTTAGCACCCGCACATGGATTTGTGCCAAAACACGTTTTAAGCGTGCACATGCATCTTTTGGTAGACGCGGACGCAGTTTTCTGCAAAACCACACGATATGCATGCAAATGTTGCTTTTGGCAGAACGCGGACGTGGATTTCTACAGAACGACGTGAAAAGCATGCCGATGCTGCTTTTTTTAGCACCCACACATGCATTTGTGCCAAAACGCGTTTTAAGCATGCACATGCATCTTTTGGTAGACGCGGACGCAGTTTTCTGCAAAACCACACGATATGCATGCAAATGGTGCTTTTGGCAGAACGCGCACGTGGATTTCTACCAAACAACGCGAAAAGCATGCCGATGCTGCTCTTTTTGGCACCCGCACATGGATTTGTGCCAAAACGCGTTTTAAGCATGCACATGCATCTTTTGGTAGACGCGGACGCAGTTTTCTCCAAAACCACACGATATGCATGCAAATGGTGCTTTTGGCAGAACGCGCACGTGGATTTCTACCAAACGACGTGAAAAGCATGCCGATGCTGCTCTTTTAGCACCCGCACATGGATTTGTGCCAAAACGCGTTTTAAGCATGCACATGCATCTTTTGGTAGACGCGGACGCAGTTTTCTGCAAAACCACACGATATGCATGCAAATGGTGCTTTTGGCAGAACGCGGACGTGGATTTCTACCAAACGACGTGAAAAGCATGCCGATGCTGCTGTTTTTAGCACCCGCACATGGATTTGTGCCAAAACACGTTTTAAGCATGCACATGCATCTTTTGGTAGACGCGGACGCAGTTTTCTGCAAAACCACACGATATGCATGCAAATGGTGCTTTTGGCAGAACGCGGACGTGGAGTTCTACCAAACGACGTGAAAAGCATGCCGATGCTGCTCTTTTTAGCACCCGCACATGGATTTGTGCCAAAACGCGTTTTAAGCATGCACATGCATCTTTTGGTAGACGCGGCCGCAGTTTTCTGCAAAACCACACGATATGCATGCAAATGGTGCTTTTGGCAGAACGCGCACGTGGATTTCTACGAAACGACGAGAAAAGCATGCCGATGCTGCTCTTTTTAGCACCCGCACATGGATTTGTGCCAAAACGCGTTTTAAGCATGCACATGCATCTTTTGGTAGACGCGGACGCAGTTTTCTGCAAAACCACAGGATATGCATGCAAATGGTGCTTTTGGCAGAACGCGCACGTGGATTTCTACCAAACGACGTGAAAAGCATGCCGATGCTGCTCTTTTTAGCACCCGCACAATGATTTGTGCCAAAACGCGGTTTAAGCATGTACATGCATCTTTTGGTAGACGCGGACGCAGTTTTCTGCAAAACCACACGATATGCATGCAAATGGTGCTTTTGGCTGAACGCGCACGTGGATTTCTACCAAACGACGTGAAAAGCATGCCGATGCTGCTCTTTTTAGCACCCGCACATGGATTTGCGCCAAAACGCGTTTTAAGCATGCACATGCATCTTTTGGTAGTCGCGGACGCAGTTTTCTGCAAAACCACACGATATGCATGCAAATGGTGCTTTTGGCAGAACGCGCACGTGGATTTCTACCAAACGACGTGAAAAGCATGCCGATGCTGCTCTTTTTAGCACCCGCACATGGATTTGTGCCAAAACGCGTTTTAAGCATGCACATGCATCTTTTGGTAGACGTGGACGCAGTTTTCTGCAAAACCACACGATATGCATGCAAATGGTGCTTTTGGCAGATCGCGCACGTGGATTTCTACCAAACGACGTGAAAAGCATGCCGATGCTGCTCTTTTTAGCACCCGCACATGGATTTGTGCCAAAACGCGTTTTAAGCATGCACATGCATCTTTTGGTAGACGCGGACGCAGTTTTCTGCAAAACCACACGATATGCATGCAAATGGTGCTTTTGGCAGAACGCGCTCGTGGATTTCTACCAAACGACGTGAAAAGCATGCCGATGCTGCTCTTTTTAGCACCCGCACAATGATTTGTGCCAAAACGCGGTTTAAGCATGTACATGCATCTTTTGGTAGACGCGGACGCAGTTTTCTGCAAAACCACACGATATGCATGCAAATGGTGCTTTTGGCAGAACGCGCACGTGGATTTCTACCAAACGACGTGAAAAGCATGCCGATGCTGCTCTTTTTAGCACCCGCACATGGATTTGCGCCAAAACGCGTTTTAAGCATGCACATGCATCTTTTGGTAGACGCGGACGCAGTTTTCTGCAAAACCACACGATATGCATGCAAATGGTGCTTTTGGCAGAACGCGCACGTGGATTTCTACCAAACGACGTGAAAAGCATGCCGATGCTGCTCTTTTTAGCACCCGCACATGGATTTGTGCCAAAACGCGTTTTAAGCATGCACATGCATCTTTTGGTAGACGCGGACGCAGTTTTCTGCAAAACCACACGATATGCATGCAAATGGTGCTTTTGGCAGAAGGCGCACGTGGATTTTTACCAAAAGACGTAAAAAGCATGCCGATGCTGCTCTTTTTAGCACCCGCACATGGATTTGTGCCAAAACGCGTTTTAAGCATGCACATGCATCTTTTGGTAGACGCGGAAGCAGTTTTCTGCAAAACCACACGATATGCATGCAAATGGTGCTTTTGGCAGAACGCGCACGTGGATTTCTACCAAACGACGTGAAAAGCATGCCGATGCTGCTCTTTTTAGCACCCGCACATGGATTTGTGCCAAAACGCGTTTTAAGCATGCACATGCATCTTTTCGTAGACGCGGACGCAGATTTCTGCAAAACCACACGATATGCATGCAAATGGTGCTTTTGGCAGAACGCGCACGTCGATTTCTACCAAACGACGTGAAAAGCATGCCGATGCTGCTCTTTTTAGCACCCGCACATGGATTTGTGCCAAAACGCGTTTTAAGCATGCACATGCATCTTTTGGTAGACGCGGACGCAGTTTTCTGCAAAACCACACGATATGCATGCAAATGGAGCTTTTGGCAGAACGCGCACGTGGATTTCTACCAAACGACGTGAAAAGCATGCCGATGCTGCTCTTTTTAGCACCCGCCCATGGATTTGTACCAAAACGCGTTTTAAGCATGCACATGCATCTTTTGGTAGACGCGGACGCAGTTTTCTGCAAAACCACACGATATGCATGCAAATGGTGCTTTTGGCAGAACGCGCACGTGGATTTCTACCAAACGACGTGAAAAGCATGCCGATGCTGCTCTTTTTAGCACCCGCACATGGATTTGTGCCGAAACGCGTTTTAAGCATGCACATGCATCTTTTGGTAGACGCGGACGCAGTTTTCTGCAAAACCACACGATATGCATGCAAATGGTGCTTTTGGCAGAACGCGCACGTGGATTTCTACCAAACGACGTGAAAAGCATGCCGATGCTGCTCTTTTTAGCACCCGCACATGGATTTGTGCCAAAACGCGTTTTAAGCATGCACATGCATCTTTTGGTAGACCCGGACGCAGTTTTCTGCAAAACCACACGATATGCATGCAAATGGTGCTTTTGGCAGAACGCGCACGTGGATTTCTACCAAACGACGTGAAAAGCATGCCGATGCTGCTCTTCTTAGCACCCGCACATGGATTTCTGCCAAAACGCGTTTTAAGCATGCACATGCATCTTTTGGTAGACGCGGACGCAGTTTTCTGCAAAACCACACGATATGCATGCAAATGGTGCTTTTGGCAGAACGCGCACGTGCATTTCTACCAAACGACGTGAAAAGCATGCCGATGCTGCTCTTTTTAGCACCCGCACATGGATTTGTGCCAAAACGCGTTTTAAGCATGCACATGCATCTTTTGGTAGACGCGGACGCAGTTTTCTGCAAAACCACACGATATGCATGCAAATGGTGCTTTTGGCAGAACGCGCACGTGGATTTCTACCAAACGACGTGAAAAGCATACCGATGCTGCTCTTTTTAGCACCCGCACATGGATTTGTGGCAAAACGCGTTTTAAGCATGCACATGCATCTTTTGGTAGACGCGGACGCAGTTTTCTGCAAAACCACACGATATGCATGCAAATGGTGCTTTTGGCAGAACGCGCACGTGGATTTCTACCAAATGACGTGAAAAGCATGCCGATGCTGCTCTTTTTAGCACCCGCACATGGATTTGTGCCAAAACGCGGTTTAAGCATGCACATGCATCTTTTGGTAGACGCGGACGCAGTTTTCTGCAAAACCACACGATATGCATGCAAATGGTGCTTTTGGCAGAACGCGCACGTGGATTTCTACCAAACGACGTGAAAAGCATGCCGATGCTGCTCTTTTTAGCACCCGCACATGGATTTGTGCCAAAACGCGTTTTAAGCATGCACGTGCATCTTTTGGTAGGCGCGGACGCAGTTTTCTGCAAAACCACACGATATGCATGCAAATGGTGCTTTTGGCAGAACGCGCACGTGGATTTCTACCAAACGACGTGAAAAGCAAGCCGATGCTGCTCTTTTTAGCACCCGCACATGGATTTGTGCCAAAACGCGTGTTAAGCATGCACATGCATCTTTTGGTAGACGCAGACGCAGTTTTCTGCAAAACCACACGATACGCATGCAAATGGTGCTTTGGGCAGAACCCGCGCACGTGGATTTCTACCAAACGACGTGAAAAGCATGCCGATGCTGCTCTTTTTAGCACCCGCACATGGATTTGTGCCAAAACGCGTTTTAAGCATGCACATGCATCTTTTGGTAGACGCGGACGCAGTTTTCTGCAAAACCACACGATATGCATGCAAATGGTGCTTTTGGCAGAACGCGCACGTGGATTTCTACCAAACGACGTGGAAAGCATGCCGATGCTGCTCTTTTTAGCACCCGCACATGGATTTGTGCCAAAACGCGTTTTAAGCATGCACATGCATCTTTTGGTAGACGTGGACGCAGTTTTCTGCAAAACCACACGATATGCATGCAAATGGTGCTTTTGGCAGAGCGCGCACGTGGATTTCTACCAAACGACGTGAAAAGCATGCCGATGCTGCTCTTTTTAGCACCCACACATGGATTTGTGCCAAAACGCGTTTTAAGCATGCACATGCATCTTTTGGTAGACGCGTACGCAGTTTTCTGCAAAACCACACGATATGCATGCAAATGGTGCTTTTGGCAGAACGCGCACGTGGATTTCCACCAAACGACGTGAAAAGCATGCCGATGCTGCCCTTTTTAGCACCCGCACATGGATTTGTGCCAAAACGCGTTTTAAGCATGCACATGCCTCTTTTGGTAGACGCGGACGCAGTTTTGTGCAAAACCACACGATATGCATGCAAATGGTGCTTTTGGCAGAACGCGCACGTCGATTTCTACCAAACGACGTGAAAAGCATGCCGACGCTGCTCTTTTTAGCACCCGCACATGGATTTGTGCCAAAACGCGTTTTAAAGGGGCCCTGAAACGCTTTTGACGATTTTCTACAAACGTACTGAGTCGTTAGAGTAGGTCCTTCTGATCATTAATTGACACATCTAAGTGCTCTGCGTAAAGCGTGTAATTTATTATAAGGTTTTAAAAATGCACATGGCTGCCGATCGCAGCGCACTGCTCGGCGGAATTTTAAGCCGCCCCTACCCATATGACCAAAATCACCCATATGACGTCTGTGGGGCGAGCTATCCGGTTGGCTGACGAGGGCGCGTGATCGATAATTTTTCCAACTTTATGGTAAACAAATGATTTTCGTAATAGTTGGAATGTTAGTTATTTTGTTTTTATGAAAAGAAAGTACCATAAAGAGAATGCACAAGAACAATTTTTCAGTACACTTAAGCACTTCCGGCACACAGCAAGTGTCGTCTGCTTGTGTTACAACGTACTCTATTTTGACGAGAGGTCCGCGGTCACAGTTGGTCTCAGTCTTTTCGCGAGCACTATGATTCGACTTTGTTGCCTTGTGGACTGCAAACGTAGCGACTGGCAATATGTCAAGCTGCAAAATCGTGTCCCTCTGCAAGGCAGCGTACGACGAACTGGCTGCTACGCATCGGACTACCGCTATCCGATCGGCGCCAGGATTTGCGCGTTTGTGGCCGTCACTTTACATCGGAAGATTACTAACGCAACAGCGTTTCGCGAGTCCCGTATTAGGCCAAACGTAAGCTAAAGGGGACAGGGTCTGGCCGCTTGACTGTGCCGTAGCGGGATGAGCCGAGATGAGCAGAAGGGCAAATGTGAATGGTCTGCACGGTGCTGCCACCTGGTGGCATAGAGCGCAACCATACACAGTAGCAGCAACGAAGCGTATTCTTTGCTGCTGGTGCGTATTTTTCGCAGGAGTGTAATCATCGACACGTTTTTAAATGTTTAAAATGTTTTACACTTGGTTAGAGCAATATATTAGAGCTTTCTTTGGCTGGTTAAGCGCTGCGCCAACAAGTGTCTGGACCGTGTAGACTGATCACGCCGCTCACGTACGTCTACGCCAAAGTTCCTTCATCCCCTTGAGTTTATGCCTCCATTGATTTGCCGAAATGACCAGCTTGCCTGTGGTTAACGGAATACCAGACACGTTCGGCGCTACGACAGAATGCTCGCAACGCACGCTGCTTCGATAGCTCTCGCTTGCGGTCGACAGCCAAGCGGCTAGCGGAGAGGTCTCACGCGGGCGGGGGCGGGCTCCAAAACAACCGGAAGTGGACGATGTGACGTCGCATCGTCACGCAGGACCAGTGAAGGCGGTGCGTAGCCCCGCTCGCTCGGCGAACGAGTTGAGGAGTAAAAGCGTGGATGGGGAGGAGGGTAACTTCTAATCGCTTGTAGCTCCATTAATACGTAACGCTTCACTTAAATTGTGGTGCGAATGTTCTACTTAAGCTGTACCCTACGCGTCTACAAAATTTGTCCGAGCCGTTTCAGGGGCCCTTTAAGCATGCACATGCATCTTTTGGTAGACGCGGACGAAGTTTTCTGCAAAACCACACGATATGCATGCAAATGGTGCTTTTGGCCGCACGCGCACGTGGATTTCTACCAAACGACGTGAAAAGCATGCCGATGCTGCTCTTTTTAGCACCCGCACATGGATTTGTGCCAAAACGCGTTTTAAGCATGCACATGCATCTTTTGGTAGACGCGGACGCAGTTTTCTGCAAAACCACACGATTGCATGCAAATGGTGCTTTTGGCAGAACGCGAAACGTTGATTTCTACCAAATGACGTGAAAAGCATGCCGATGCTGCTCTTTTTAGCACCCGCACATAGATTTGTGCAAAAACGCGTTTTAAGCATGCACATGCATCTTTTGGTAGACGCGGACGCAGTTTTCTGCAAACCACACGATATGCATGCAAATGGTGCTTTTGGCAGAACGCGCACGTGGATTTCTACCAAACGACGTGTAAAGCATGCCGATGCTGCTCTTTTTAGCACCCGCACATGGATTTGTGCCAAAACGCGTTTTAATCATGCACATGCATCTTTTGGTAGACGCGGACGCAGTTTCCTGCAAAACCACACGATATGCATGCAAATGGTGCTTTTGGCAGAACGCGCACGTGGATTTCTACCAAACGACGTGAAAAGCATGCCGATGCTGCTCTTTTTAGCATCCGCACATGGATTTGTGCCAAAACGCGTTTTAAGCATGCACATGCATCTTTTGGTAGACGCGGACGCAGTTTTCTGCAAAACCACACGATATGCATGCAAATGGTGCTTTTGGCAGAACGCGCACGTGGATTTCTACCAAACGACGTGAAAAGCAGGCCGATGCTGCTCTTTTTAGCACCCGCACATGGATTTGTGCCAAAACGAGTTTTGAGCATGCACATGCATCTTTTGGTAGACGCGGACGCAGTTTTCTGCAAAACCACACGATATACATGCAAATGGTGCTTTTGGCAGAACGCGAAACGTGGATTTCTACCAAACGACGTGAAAAGCATGCCGATGCTGCTCTTTTTAGCACCCGCACATGGATTTGTGCCAAAACGCGTTTTAAGCATGCACA